>NW_028283573.1:1284127-1477877 GCF_059441095.1 Idiotropiscis lumnitzeri
CATTAATGCGCTCTCAAACTGAACAGGGCGACAGGAGAGTGTAAATTGTATTCACAGCGGCAGTGCAATTACTTGACATTCATGATCATCAAATCCGTTACATAGAACACAATGATGCTTGTATCGAATTAGATCTGTTCTTAAGCAATACTCGCATGTGTCAACGCTTTCAAAGTAGCTTCTCCTCGTCCCATTATTTAACATCAGTTGACACGTGAAGGCCAGACAGCACAAGAGTGATGATTTCCCAGCCAAGGTCGACATCGCTCAAATTCAAACACCAGATAGGAAAAAGTGTATTTATGTACCTGTTACCGTGAGAGAGCCCGTGCTGTTGGCCTTGCCCCGGTCGTTGTGTGCAAAGCAGGTGTACCTGCCCTCGTCTGTGCGAGTCACGTTGAGGATCTCCAAGCTGCCGTCTTCCCAGATGAACATCCTGAAAAGATAGAGACAGAGAGAATTTGATTCAGTGGTGCCGCTCAGGGGTGGGCAAGGCCTTCTGTGCCGGCCCATAAGTTTAAAAGCTCAATTCTGGTCCTGCTTTGAGATATGAGTTTAATTTGTGACCACCCAAGATTTTTGTCATTTTAGGACATATTATTGAGTCTGACCTGCTCCAGATGATGTTTTGTGGGCTAAATTATTGATGTTTTTTTTTTTTGTTTTTTTTTAAATTGCACCATGATAGCAGTGACATTAAAAGGTGGATGAAGTTGGTAGATGGATGAAGTCCCCACTGAAGGCCCAGGTGCCAAATGCACGAGCCGTCGCTGAATAAAACATGCAGAAGCTGAGGTTAAAAATTCACTGTGTATTATTCACTGTGTGGATGAAGAAAATTTTTTTTTTCCCAAAGTGCTTAGAAAATGTGATGCTTCTCAAATAAAGTTAGAAAATAGAGCGCGTGAGGGTGAAAGTGAGCTGAAGGCGAAAAGAAAAGAGACGTCGGCTTCCCTTTTTTCTTTGCATATTTCAACCTCATGAATGAAAAATTGCATCCACGCCACAGAGGCGATTAAGGGGCATATGCTGCATAGTAATTTGACCGCCGCTCCTCACGCGTTTCAATCCCACCCGTGGGGGTGGGGAAGAAGGTCGGGGGTCTCCCAGCTCCCCCCCAGATTAGGCTTGTTTTGTCAGAGAGGGGTTTACCCATCAAGATGAGCTTAACGTCAGGAAAACCACATCAACAACATGCCGTTCAGAATTAGGGAATCCGCAGCTTATTTCGATCCCTAAAATGGCACATTACGGGACGACTCATCCCATGTCGGCATTTTGACCCAGATAGAAGAGGGGTGAACCGTAGTACGGCAGCCTTGAGGGGAGTCAAGGATGTTTTGTGGGCGGAGTCTCGCTCACCTGCTGGAGTTGGACAGCAGCTCGGTGTCCTTGCTCCACGACACTTTGGGCTTGGGGGCGGCTTTGGGTCGACACTCGATCACCACTCGGCCGTTTCTCGGAGCGAGGGCATGCCTGACCGGATTGTGTTCAAAGGTGGGAGCGCAGTCTGGAACACGAGTGGAGAGAATATGGATTATTGATGAAAACAAGAATGCATTAATGATACATTTGACATTCGGAATGAAGAATCGTTAACCAAAAGTGCAAGCAAGCCATGTCAAAAGTCATTTTATTAAATGGATGGAGGGCCGCAAATGGCCCCCAGGTGGAAGTTTGGACACCCCTAAAGCGAGTATGCGTAGTTAAGGCTCGACTTGCACTGCATGGTTCCAGTGACACAATTGTGATTGTTTGATCCAAGTGGCACAATTGGAATTTGTCTTGGAAGCTTAAAGATGGAAAAAAAAACCGCGGAATTGCATATTGTCAGACAGAAATCCAGCTGAGCATAAACAAACATCGACAAACAACACAGGCAATAAATCGGAATCAGGCCCTGACTTGGACCTGTTGTGGAAATCCAGGCTTTACGTTGCAAACGGCTCCCGGGACTCACCAAACACACGCAATTCCGCGTTGGCAAAGATGACTCCATGGGGATTCTCAGCGATGCACTGGTACATTCCGGAGTCGTCAAATGTCAGGCTGCTGAACGTCATCTCTTTCCTGTCCAACTGTGCGCAAGAAGGAGAAGTAATCAACATTTCCAAGCGTTCCAAATTGCATTAGCGAGCAGAGGGCTGCAAATCAAACTGTCGGATGTTGACATGCACAGATGAGAGGCTGCTCATTTGATTGGGGAGAGGCCTTCATTAATGCATCCGATGCAGATTTTAACACCCCCGCTCTGCTATCCACTCTTTTTTTTTTTTTTTTTTTTAATTGTCTACCCTGGCAGCAGCTCAAAAGCAACAGGGAATTTCTCTTGACATGACAAGCTGTCTGAGTGCCAGCTGTCTGGACTGCACAAGCGACAACAAGCGAGCTAAATATTCGTTACCGGCGTTCCATTCTTCATCCAGAGGATGTGCGGTGCGGGTTTGCCGCGGGCCGAGCAGGACATGGTGTAGGCGCTGCCGAGGTCCGCCTCGGTGCTGCGGATGTGCTCCACCCACTCTGGAAACGCTGGAAAAGAGGAAGGGAGATGCAGAGTTTAATCTGAGGGCAGCAAGAAAAGAAGTGCGACTGGAGAGCCCAAACGGACCTTCCACAGATAAATGCGCGCTGTGGTAGTCCTTTCCCTTGGAGTTGACCGCCTCGCACTGATACGAGCCGGCGTCTTCCGGCCGCACGTTGTAAAGGTGCAGGTGCGACCCCGCCATGCGCACCTCATGGTTGTGGGGAAGCTCTCCGTTCAACTTCTTCCAGCGGATTTCCGGGACGGGGCTGGACAAAGACAGAGAAACACTAAAAACTCTACGACAGTGGACCGCTGAATACTCGTGCTTTGGCATAATATGCAGATTTTCATTTTCAATTATTTAAATATTAAAAACATGGTCTATTTGGAGGTTATGTCAGTATTTTACGGAGAATTAATTATGTTTACAATGCAATTTTTTTCCGATGCATTTCAATGAGGATCAAATTGCAATGTCACTATTCGCCACTAGATGTCAGACATGTCTTATGCTGATGTCAGACGAGCTCGATTTCGAGCCGACAAACATAGTGTCTCATAGCCGATTTGGAGTTGTCTTTACGCACTGCGTAGTGCACAGGTGTCAAACTCAACTCAACTTACTTTCCCAAAGCAAAGCATTCCAAAGTGAGATTGTGCCCCGCCAGAGTGGTGGTGTCTGGAAACTTGACGTTGAGGTCAGCCGGATATTTCCTGATTGGCCCTGTAACATGAAGAAAACAAAACTTGAATTCCGCAGTTCAGCTGGGAAGAATCCGGTTAGAGAAAAAGCGAGGAACTGACGTTCGCTGAGCGGAACCAGCGGGATGTAGTTGGAAAAGACGCTTTTGGAGATGGAGGAGCTGGACGCGATGCACGAATAGTTGCCGCTGTCCGAGGCCTCCACTTTGGAGATGTAAAGGTTGCCCGTTAGCTGCGAGATGAAGCGCCTTTTGTCCAGCGGGATAAAAGTGGGAAACTCGTTGAGGATCCATCGGAATGACAGATCGGCTGCACACACACAAAAACGCCCGCCTGTCAATCACTATCTCGGCCGCTTAGCAACCGCTCGGGAAATAGCCGAAGCTCTGAATGCAACATTAACTCAGCGTGAGCCGTGTGAATAGGTGCAAATTTAGAAAAAAAAAAAAAAGCACATTTACTCGACTCTGCGAAGGATTTATTATTCATTTATTGACCTTTCAGATTAAAATTGACTAATTCTCCTGGCTTGGGGTGGGATAATAGAGAGATGTCTGGTGGATATGATTTTGCGTGAATATGAAAGCATGGGGATGAGACGAAATATATTCATTCAGTTTCAAACACGAAGCAGTAGAAAATTAAATCAAGTCAAGGCGCACTTTGTAATAAATGATGCACGATGCATAATCGGAATAACCTCGAAGCCAATAATCGGCATTTTGGTGCATATCGGCGTCAGCCATTTTGTTAAAATACAGCATCCGATAAGCAATTAAATACTAGATTATTTGAGGATGTCCTTAAAGTCTTTGAAACTAAATTAAAGTGTTTGGGAGTATAGTCATATTTCCTCAAACATTTTGACGCCAACAGTTTCACCGGAAATATCGGTCTCCTCGACTCCTAACATCTAGAAAAATCGTCATCCTGCTCACCTGGATGATGTGGAGGAGGAGCACAGAGAAGAACTGCCCCCTGTCCTTCTTTGACATACACAGACTCCCTTTCTTCTGACGAGAAAAGGTCCAAATCTGAGAAATAATTCATTAAAAATTAAAAAAAATAATAAAAGCAACAACAACATGTATGTCAAGAGTTGATATACATAAAGAAGAGTCAAGACTAAAGGTTCAACAAATATGTAAGCTAACTTTAGCATGTGTCCATATTTCAAAACTAATAAAGGAGACTGAGGGCAGGAAGAAAACGTGCTGCAGCCAATTGGAGACTGTGGATTCTAATAATGGAGCGTCAACAGCAAAGGCACTTAGCATCAACTGGCTAGGCTAACATCAGCATGCGTTTATATTTGAAGACTTCTTTTAGTCAAGACGAGACTGAAGACAGCCAAGTGGAGACTGCGGAGCAAAATACTGCAACACACGGTACTAAGGCACAGCTTCAGACTCAGTTATCTATTTTTGAGGATAAATTTCAGTGGAGATTGAGTGCAGCACAACAACGGGGGATGCTAACGTTAACTTTACTTGTAGTCAATTCCTGGGTTTGTCAGGGGAACTGCACCAATTTGAAGAAACAGTACGGTGCAGTGGCTCAGGGCGTTACGTTTGACTAAAAATTGCATCTGATGCTTATTATCATAATAATTATCATTATTCATATTTCTACAAAACTTACATCCAAACTGGACCGATGCATCTCGACTGACGACTGTCCCAAACGAGTTGCTGGCCAAGCAGGAGTACCTGCCTTCATGTTGGTTTTTTACGGGCCAGCTGATGACCAGATTGCCTTCTGACAACATGTAGTGCTTGCGTTCAGCGTTCAGGTCGATTTCTACATCGTCCAGCATCCATCTGTGAGGAAAAAAAACTTGGGTTTGTTGATTGTAAAAGCACAGCATGGCCGACATGAACAAACTGCATGGTTGAATTCATTGACGGTAAATCATGATATATTATCACGTTTAAAAAAAAAAAAAAGTTTAGTTCGTTTTCTTTTTTTTTTTTTACATGGCAAGAATAATAAGCATCCATTATTTGCTAATGTTTGCTTTTCGCTGTCGAACCAAGCACTTTCTTGTATGAGCCTGAGAGAATTGCTACTTTATCTGTCTACATGTGTTACTCCAGCGATTGTATTCAAGCATTTACTGCTTCTAAAACCATGGCTACTGACGCTAAATGTCATTTTAAGTTTCATTACATTTTTTTATTAACTCATTTTATTTTTTTTTATTATCGCCATTTTTTCCATCTCTTGGATTATCATTCTAACCAAGATCCATATATTGTACGTGACACATTGACATGTAATTCGGGGCTGCATGACGATGACACATGTATGAAGACACGGCGGGAAAGATCATTTACATATATTTGCATGTAAATTGGCTGAACTCATCATAAAACAGCCTCTGGTTTGCTGCACTGTCAGCTGTTGCCAACAACATCTTGTTTATTTGCGATGTTTTCCTTTTCCCTTTTAACCACTTGTGTTGACCATTAAATCATTGTTAGTGGGAGGACAAATGATGGCGTGCATTTGCATATTGTTGCCATTTATTGAAAAAGAAAGATGCAGTAAACGGGCAAGCGTCTTCGTCATTTGCCCTTTGTGTTTTTTTTTTGTCAGGAAGTGGTGCCGGAAAAGGAACATTCATAGTCATAAGACTCCAGTGTTGTCTTTTAATCAAAGTCAGTGCGCTCGCTTCCACTTTGTTTCACTGCCCATAGTCTCCACTTTGCTGCGACAGTCGGTTTCGTCACTGCCCATAGTCGCCAATTTGCTTCAGCGGTCAGTTTCCGTGCTGCCCACAGTCTTCATTTTGCTGCATTGGTCATTTGGTTTTACTGCCCACAGTCTCCACTTTGCTGCAGTGGTTATTTTTATTTCTACCCACAGTCTCCACTTTGCTTCAGCGCTCGTTTTCTGGCTCCACTTGCTTCAGCGGTCTCTTTTATCACTGTCTACAATCTCACATTTGTATCCGCTTTCACAATGCCCATAGTGTCCACTTCGCTGCAGTGGCCCGCCTTTATCATTGCCCACAGTCTCCACTTTGTTGTAGTCGTCTGTTTTGTTCCTACCCGCATGCGTGTAAATCTCTTCCAGCAATCTTCTTTAGCACAGAGTTGTTTTAGTTTTCACATTTTTTTATACAGTATATTAACAGTGGTTATTTTTTACACATGAATGATTGCCTACACTGTTAATAAAGGATTTTCAATACTATAATAATATAGTATGTGGGATGAGTGAGTACCGGTAACAGGTACCGGTATACTGCCCTTGTTTTTAAGGTAATCGATACCCGTGGAGGCTGCCAATACCAGTCACTGATACTTGGGCAAAAATAAATAAATAAATAAATAAATAAATCCAACATTGAGTAAGTCCTCCTCAGCAGTATTTGGCGCTAAACTGCGGCAGTTTGACACATCAGCAAATCATCATCGGCGTCAGAAAAGAAAGGTCTTTCTTCACAATTTTTTCAGATTGTGTCAAATGAAACTTAAAAAAACGAAAAGCACTAAAGGCATCTGTACTCTGTTTCGGTGAGTACTCAAAGATGACTAGTTGTCATCGTAATCGGTCCGGAAAAAAAAAAGCGGAATCAAAAATCCTTATATAACACATCACTATTAATATTTTTCATTTCTCGTGCTGACCTTGACATTTTGTGTATTGGCCTACTCAGGAGAGATGTGGAGTCGAGGGAGTCTAAAACAAGCAGTTATGATGTGGCGTGCATGAGGGAACATATGTTACTTGTATGCAGCAGGTGGATTGGCTCGGGCCCGGCAGCTCATGGTGATTTTGTCCTCGGGCGACTCCTCCGGGTAGACGGTGTCCACCGGCTGCTCCTCAAACACCGGCCCGTAACCTGTGGCTCCATCTGCAGGCACACAAGGTGCGAGGTAAACAACAACAACAGCAACCAGGTGGACGGCCTTCCAAACATCAAAGTCACAGTGACAGTTCTGGGACGCTTCCATCAAAACATGTGACAGCTGGCTTGGCATGGAGGGGGGGAAAGATACATTTTTCACTTTCACTCAAATACTTGGTCATAGCCCGTAAATATAGATCGAATAATATATATATATATATATATATATATATATATATTTATTTTTTTTATTTATATTATTATTATTTATTTTTTATTTTTTTAAATGTGATCCAGATGCAAGAGGATCTCCTAAATGTCAGGATTTGCGCTCGCGTAAGTTCTTACTGTTCCAATTAAGATGCGGCAAAATGGATTTAATCTCACTGGTTGGCCTCTTAGTTACTTATCTTACTTAGAAAGTGCTGGTGCTCCAAATGAGGCACCGGAGGGCCGATGGGAGGAAAATTAAGTGAGAAAATCTGTTCTGGGAACAAGGGAGGATTTTTTTCCTGAGGAATTTAAATTATAAGCACACACACACACACATATGCGCGTGAAGGGGACATTAGCAACCCTGCTGCGAATAAATTATTTGCCGGTAGAAGAAGAGGAGAGTGCTCCATTTGAGTATAGCAATGACTCCTGGTGGCGCTCCAATTGTTGGTTTATGACAGATGGAGGGGGAGGAGGTGGTGGGGCGATTGTCAATGCAGGCCACAGAAGGCCTGGAGACACAGCGGTCTCGCACACCCTTTCGTGAACTCGTGTCTGACATGCCTCCGTGTCCTCTCCACAACCCACACAGCTGCCTCATTTGCATATTTCAAACTGTCTCCGATACTAGTTTTGAAACTGGACAAACTTTCAGACATTTTATTACTTCAGCACTGTCGCGGTCACTGCGCGATGACAAATTTGTTCCGAACTTCACGGGATATAAATCTGCAATTATGTGGCATTGCATTACGTGGCATTGCGCAACATGTACACTGAAAAAAATGGGGAGTGATTAAGTTTTTTTCACTCAGAAATTCTAAAGTAAAAAAAAAATGGAAAAACTAAGAGCTAACTTTCCTTCCGTGGCCTTGTTTTAAATTCAATAAACGAGTGGAATTTACTCAAAAACTCTTCTCATGGAATTTACTTAGAATGTCCGAGTGAAAAACACTTTCCTAGATTTTTCGAGTAAATCTCCCTCCTCATTTTTTACAGCGTAATATTAGTTGAATTGTGTGTGGTATTTTATGCATTGCGTGGCACGGCGTTGCTCGTTGTCCCATCGAATGCCGTTTCCGCGGCGTGATGCGGAGTTGAGTCACGCTGCATGGTGACAAGCCGCATGGCAACGCGCTGCATGGAATTGTGTCACGTGACATTGCATTGCGTGGCGTTGCGTTAAGCGGCATTACGTTGGTATGCGTTTGCCGTCAACGTTATTTGATGCTATATCTTGTGTCTTGTGTCATGCAATGTTATATTACGTTTGATTTTGTTGCGTGTTGTTAATTTTCATTGCGATGCATTATGCTTGATTTGATCCGGACCTTCACTTCTGAAAAACATTTGTGGTTTGGCTTCTGGTTTTGAAAGGTATTGTGTCATTATTAGTGTGGTCAAGAGATATTTTGTTTGTTAATTAATAAATAAAAAAGTATATATAAATAAAAATAAAAAATCTGTAATTAATTGTGATTAATTGCATTTTTTCAACTACTATTTTTTCGTGAAGCTTTTAACAGGTATTTACTGAAATAATATCTTAAAATTAATATAAAATCACCAAATATGAAGTGTATTTTAAATCAAAGACTGTTCTAATATCTTTCTTTTATCCTTGAATACAATGTTTTCTTCGAAACAATTCTCGAAATGTATCCACTATATTTAGTTGTAAGCGCCACACTTCAGCAGCATTGCTTGGCAAGGCCCAGTGGTAACCTAAGCAGTTTTGTTTGTTCTGAAATGCTAAAGATGTACTGCTAATAAGGTACAATGTTTGAATTTGGCTTTGCAAGATCTGTAAAAATAAATAAATAAATAAAACTGGGCCAACTGAGTTAACATTTAATAGCGTGAATTAAAAAAAAAAATCTTGAGTTAACGCTAATTTTGACAGTCATTATATAACTCTGGCTAACTTTTGAAGTTCTTTGCCTAAACAATTTCTCCAAAGGGAGAGAGGACATCTCTTCACTTATGGCTTCACAATGGAGCTTGAGTTAAAGTAAAAAATGATAAATAGAAGGCAGCTGCAGGAAAAACCACTCTTGCAACTAACTCAGAATTCCCCCTTTCATAAACACCACCCCTCCTCCCCAAACATTTTGTACCATCATTGCAAAAACGCTGTCCAGAATTACTGCCTGATAGTTATGTGTCACGACACTGCATCAAGCATCTCTCTGTTGTCTCGTTTGGCAACACTTGACTGCGAATGGATTGAGTCCATGTGCGAAACAAGTGAGGTTTTATTTACACTCTCAAAAGAGTGACTCTGCCGCCGACGCACATACTAAAAAAAATACAAATCAAAAAAATCTGTGGACCCTTACTCAATTAAACCCTTTTGTCGCATCACACTGTTCTGTACATTTTATCCAATTCGTCACGTAGGTTATGTAACCAGGTAGTTACCTTACTCGATCAGGCTTGTGTCCGTTTTCTCAGCTCCAAAACGACACAGACGACGAGGCGTCAATTTGGTTAGCAAACGGGTTTATTGTTTTTGTCATCGATCCTTTTTTCCGTTTTCATTCAACACACATTTCTCTTCCGGGTTTCTCCTCCCGCCGCCAACACACGTGACACGCCACATTGCTGTCCCGGGCTAAGCCTGTAACGACGTCAATTATATTCTTTAGACTTTATTTCACACACAAACGGAACAAGAGCAAGTCCAAATGATAACGAAATGTTTCTCCAGGGAGACAAAAGAAGAGTGCGGCAAGCACGACGGGAATCAATTCTGGAGTGAAAAATTCATCCGCTGACTGAAACAAACGTGCGCCACCAATGGAATTATTCCGCTGAGACTTAAGTGACTGCCATCTTTCGGAACAAGCTGATCTGATTACAGTGTTTTCTTCTCTTGCCACAAATCCAAATCTTTAATACCCCCAGAGACTTCGCATCTCGCTGGATTTGTTTGTGTCAGAAAAGACAAAGTGTTGCTTGAAAACAAAAAATAGGTTGACCTCTCCGGGACTGACTGACTGACGCACTCAATTCTCAAAACAACAAAGCGGTAATGGCGTCCACCTCGTTGATTTGAAGCCTAATTTGGCACTGGAGAAGAAGAGAACATATAGCTGGACAGCCTTTAAAAGTTCTGCGTGGGTGTTAAGTGAGAGAAGAGGAAGAGAAGCAGCAGCGCTATAGATGTTGCCGTGATCAACATCTTGCCCGTCGGGAAGGCAAAAAAAGAACTCTGTTGAGCACCTCAGCAGGAAGACCACCTACACACTATTGCCGCCTCGTGCGCTGAATGCGTCATCAACTATAAATATGCCAAATCACAGAAGATGCAGCATTTTGCACAAAAACACGTTGTGACAGAAATACAAGAGGACTAGGGTTTTGTCCTTTCATTCAACCTGCTCGCAACATCGCCAACTTGTTCTCGAGCAACACCTCATGCTGGCAGCCTGATTACAATTTACTTTTCTCTCCGGAATAAAAACACACACAGGATCAGGCATAAAAAAGATGCATGGGAAAAATATATGCCATTGACGGCTAAAGACGTCAAAATTAATTTTTTTTATTAACTCGGCTGGTAGTGAATGGCTAAAGATGGGAGAAGCTCTTATATAATTTTTTTGATAAATAATTTTTCCATATGTGCATAAAAGATCCACTATCCTAACGCAACAATACAGGGTTTCATGCAAACAACATAACCACTCCATTTTTTCCCAGTGCAAAGTGCGCTCCTGCAAGTATCCATTCAAGGATGGCACAAACCCGCCAAACAAGAAACCGACATTAAACCCACGAACTAATTTTGTAATTTTTTTTTCACATAAATCAACTCACTAATAATGTTATTACTGAGGTACTATGCTTGTCTTGCATATCATTCAAAAATAAACAAAAGTATTAGGCCGACTGGCATATTATGGTGCAATAAAAGACACAGTAAGCCAAACTAAGACTTTTTTTGTGCCATCTCGTGGTAATATTGCAACATAAAACTACAGCCGACCTCTGCATATTTGCAGTTTGTCACGCACAAATTTGCATATTATTTTTTTTTCCCCACATTTTTTTTCATCCGAAAGTGCCATCTACAGGAGTCCAAAAAAATACAACAGGTGGTTCATGAAGCAGATTTGAAGCTTCATTTAGTCATCACTACCTTGTACTTTTAGTTTGAGATGATTTTTAACCGACCTGGACCTGGGCATAAGAAAACCAAATCGAAGCAAAAGATCACAACATGCCAACTCAATGATAGACGATAAGTGTAGAAAACGTTGAACTGAAATTCATAGCACGTGTCCTTTGAAGGCCACGGCATCATCAAGCTGTCAAAGCAGTAGCTTATCTTCAGTTGTAAATTGAATCCAACTAGCGCGATGTTTTCATCGCAATTGAATTTATACGTCAGATGATAGGAACTCTGGGTCGGCCAAGTCCATTTTCATTATCGGTAACGTTTTAGAGCAGTAAATGCTGAAGACGTCATTAGCAATAGGTCTTACCTCTATAAAAGTCGGCTTCTTCCTCATGCGTAGATGGATCTGGAATAGTGAGCATAGGAAACACAGTTAGCATGTTTGGTTGTGTATGCTGCCTTGGATGTGTTCCATGGTCAGTTGGTTACTTTCTACTCGGCTGTGTTCCTTCACATTATGTTAGGTCACATTTTGTTGGGTTTAGTTGAGTTGAATTTCGTTCTATTTTGGAAAATAAAGTTGTATTGTTACATCAAATTGGTACTGTAGCGTCAGACCTCCATTCGATTCTCGTTTTTATTCTTACGAAACGTCTCTCTCTCTCTCTCTCTCTCTCTCTTTCTCTCTCACGCGCACGCGCGCGCGCATTCACACCACACCGTGATGCATTCATAAAAATCGGAAACAAGACAACTCAGCGAAACACGTCAACACAAGAACAGGTAAGCGTTACTTTACATTACATTATATTATATTACATCACAAAATACTGTTGTGCTATATCAGTGCTTCTCAATTATTTAATTATTTTCTGTTACGCCCCCCATGCTACTGTGTCGCATTAAATTGTGTTACGTCACATTGTTTCCGTAAACCGTGTTGCGCATTAAGTTTAAAGGTAACAACGACTACACTGCGCCGTGTGTGTGCTCGACTTTTGTTTTTGCCGCCACACTGGCCATCAACCTTCATCCCTCATCCTCCAAGAAATGTCAAGGCAATGTTCTTGAGTCACACTAACAACCCCGTCGGCTGCGGCCTTTTTTGATGCATCGGCGCTTTAGACTGTGCACTCCACTTTTTTACGTGCATAGAAGAAGAGAGGTTTGTATGGGACTGAACTTCACAACTGTATAAAAGCCAAATTGGCGAAAAAATCGAAATGGTTTCTTAAAGGAAACTGCAATTCGAAACTGGAGACTCGTGAATATTCCTCCCTTTTTGTTGTTTATCTGAAATCAATAGGATAGCTGCAGCTAATAGCTCAAGGTACACTGAGGAGGAGGCTGTATCTTTTACAGGCAGGCCATTTTCCTCACTCAATGTTTTACATCCACTTCACTGTTTGCAGCTCGGCTGATTGCACCTCATTTTTGCAATAACAATGGGACAAAAAGCTTTGACGTTATGACCAGTGTGCAGATTTTCCAACAGTTTTCTCAAATGTAATCATCTTATCTAGTGAACATGATAAATAATCAGACTCTTACATGCCTTTGAAATGAAGTATACTGAACCGCCGCCATTTGCAGTGGATTGAGACTGGCCCCGCCCGCAAATAAAAATCCATATATATAAAATAAAAGCCCATTGAAATGCATTTGGAAAAATAAAAGTTATCTGCCCAAAAAAAAAAAAAAAACACTGAAAAAAATATTTTTCCACAAAAATATGAGGGAACAAAACAATAAAAAAAATAAAAAAGTTTGCCAATCCACAGGCACCAAATCGTGAGTATACAAGGGTCCACTGAACCGTGATACCCCAATTTAGGAGTTTTTCAAATTTTGAGCCATTGTTTCAATTTATTGCTTTGAGTTGCCTTAAAAATTTTACGTACAAGCGTGTTGAAGCATGCTTCATACTTCAACATCCAGTCGCCATCAGCACACCTTTTTTATGCAGGTATTTTTTTCAAATCATGAAATATAACAAAAAGGTAGAAAATGTATCATTGCAGTAGTGAATTAGTGATGATAGTTTAAGTGAAAAAAAATCTTGCAAAAATTACAAAGATTTTTTTTGCAATTTTAGGTGGCGCTGGAACGGATAGATGCCATTACCATTCACTTCCATAGGGAACGTTGATTTGACACACAACGGATGTGAGTTATGAGCAAGATCATGTCATAAATTGAACTCATAAGACAAGGTATCACAGTATCCGAGATGGACTGTCTGGCTGCATGCCACTGACCTGCACGGAAGCCAAAAACCAGCATCAGGAGATAGAGGAGCAGGCTGAGGTTTGGCATGATGTCCACGTGACAACTGCCGGGTGGAGGGGCTTCAGCTAGGCGCTCAGTCGATGGAACATTAGCAGGACTGCCTGGTTCTCCTGAATGAGAAAACAATAGAGATCAGCTATCAGTATTTTCAAATTACAATTTGAAAATATGATGATATATGATATGGCAAAACAGAGACCGGGTGGTTGCTTGAGTTCAGGGGTGAAAATGCTGAAATAATGATTCAATTAAAATGTACTTTCCATAAAGGTTAAATAAATGCAAATTGTCATTAAGTATTAAATGCAAATGTTATGAATTTAAAAGTTAAATACAACTGAACTGAGCGGTAGCACTTTCATTTCACGCTGATGTCACGCCGTCTATCATCTTCCATTTTCCAGGACACACAACAATACAACATGCCACTTTGACGCCACCCTTGCCTTTATGCTAAGTCACTAGCATCTTCACGCTAACTGCTTCCTGTCAGCCTCCGAGGCTCACAACCAAATTGACGGACAGGTGGACCGTCGCCAAAACAAAGCGCCGGCGCTGGTTCAACTGAACAGACATCCCGCCGCTCCCCCAAGACGTTCGCGCCACACAAATAACCAGCAGACAGCCGGCACCTGCGCCGCACACACACTAACACAATATGAAAAGCAACAGCTGTCTGAGCTGTCAAGGCTGCGAGCACTCACGGAGACAATGGGAAGCATAATTAGGATTTCAGAACGGCTGAATTTAATTCTTCACCGGAATTCTACAAGCAATGATCATATTACAGCTCAATCCCCTTCTACTGCCTTGGTGAAGATGTTTCCATCCATGTCAGTAAAATATATGGAAAGGTATAGGTACATTCATGGAAATTGCTAGAGAGTACAAATAAATGTATTACGGTGGCATACAGGTACAATACGGTACTGTATCGGTACCATGAATATTTTATAGCTATAGAAAGAGTATGCCATACTGCACAAGTCTAAGTAACATGAAATACAGTGGAAGAAAATATTTCATGGCATAAATTCGGGTATATGGTATTGGTTAAAAGCAGTGGTGGGCGGTCAAGGCCTTCTCTGCTGGCCTAATATAATCAAGAAAAAAAATGATCATATTCGTCACATTGGTGTTATATATCCTAGTGTTGTATTTTTAGGTGAGAGTTGTTAATCCAATCAGAATTCAGCTTGCTCCTGTTGCCAGGCAGGTTTCACAATAACAGTAGCACGCACTATTCGTCCGAGGCCTTCAGATAAAACCGTGCGATAGACAGTTGCGATAGCCAATCAAATCACGAGTTGCTTTCTCGCTGGCCTTACGTTGAAGGTGATGAACGTGTTTTGTGATTGGATACTCACTCGTGAGGGGGCGGAGCTATGCACAGTCAACACACCCGAAAATCTTAATTGGTGACCGTTCGAAAATCTCAAATATATTCTTGCTTTTTTTTTAAACCACAATGGCCGAAGGAGGGAAAAGTGTGGATTTAATTGCAGATATACTTGAGAAGCCATTTTCAAGACGGACCTTTCAAAAGAAGCTAGGTCGTCCAACACTCGCTCAGTAGCGTGTAAGTGTCTTTCTGTATATTATTGGTGTCATAAATGATGGCATTATGAGGGGGATTTATTCAAGTCGGACTACGTAGGACTTCACTGAAGGCCCACGTGTGAAATAAACGGCCCGCCACTGGTTAAAACGTACGTTAGAGGTAATTGTATTGGTATTATGAAACTATGTATCGTAATAGTACGGTATAGGTGACGGTTCAACACAAGCAAGCCTGTCCAATTGGTGTTCCGCCGGGTGTCGATTACACTGTTGAATTGAACACGAGGCAGAGACGCTATCGATTTTTAGAGCCGGGCCTGATGTGTCAGACTCAATGAAGAGGTGTGACAGCACAAAAAGATTGAGATCGCAGCGCTCCCTGGACCAAGACAAATGGAGTCCTTTTACAGACGCCGGATAATGAGGCGCTATTTGCCAAAAAAGATTTGTAGTCTGAGTCACAGTAACGAAGCAGAAAACTTGACGACCACAACGACAAGCTCGGAGAACAAATGGTTGAAAATTGCATGCGCCGATAGTAATTCAACGATACTCACAAGTAAGCAGTGTTTGAACTTTAGTCTCTGTGAAAAAATGGCTCAATAGGCCCCAAGTCAAGGCCATTAAAAAAATTAAATAAAATAATTAAAAAAAAAAATAAAAAAAATCAACCTGTTTGTGAACCGAGAGTAAATCCAGCATTTATAATCTACATGGCGACCACACATGTAGAATGAAGACAAAAAAAAAAAAAGTGTTTGGCACGAAACTCATGTGACCGCTCATCCTCTCCAAAGCGTTCAACTGCTCGGATACAGAGGGGCTGGCGTCTCCTAGCAACACCATCCAAAAAGGAGCAATTTTGCTCGCTGCGGTGCGATGGCAATGAAACTATGCAAACAGCCATTTACAGCCTGATGACCTGCCGCCGCCCGTCTATTCACCACGTCCTTCATTCTGAAGTCGCTGAAAGCGGTTGGGAATATTAGGACTCTCCCCTCGCTCATTTCCTTCGTCTCCTCCGCTCGCCTGGCTGCCGAAAACAAGCCGTGAATCGTACGTGACGGTAATAGATGCACTTAAGAGATTAGGGGAGATGACAAGCAGCCTCGTTTTAACGTCGGGGGCGCGCGGGGCGAGGCGGCCGATGCCATCCATCATATTCGAAGCTGCCAGCTACGGGAAACAGTGGAAGAAGAGAAGCAGCATGCTCTTCTAATCAGAATTAATTTCATATCGGGCCTCGATCTCAGAGCTCACCCTCACGTCGTCACGCTAACTCAACGGGCCTGAATGTGACAGCGACCTCAAACGACGCCGTTTGTACAACCCCCATAAATCACATCGAGGGCCATCTCAGAGTTATTTACTGATTCTGGTGAGTTTTTTTTCCCACCCCCACTCCACCCCAGCGACGCCGGCGCCTCTAGCGTTAGTCTGCTCGCATCATTTCAATCAATTCCCCTTTCAGTCCTTGCAGAATTCACAACCTGATTGCGCCGGGATTAGAAGTCGTATTAGATCAGGGCGAATTCCGAGATCCTCAAGCATCCCTCCACTGACCACAGCTGTCATTTGCGCTTGCTAGCATGACCCCATAACTCTCTTATATTGCCGGGCGAACAAACTCCCCCCCCCTCCCTTCCTCCTCCTCCTCCTACGATAAAAGGGTGGAGTTATAACCATCCCTTATCAGCTAAGCAGATCCGGCGAATGGAAAGGTGGGGGGAAGCGTTCGGAGGGTTCAGGCTTCAAAAACAAGACATTCTGGACAACCCCCAACCCCCCCGACCCCCCCCAACACCCCTTTGAGTTTCACACACAATCAACAGCCACAATCATTAACATCAGATTTGCGATAATCTTGGCAAGAAGAAGATGCCAAGATGGGGTTAAGGCGAGATTGGTCCTAATCAGTCGGAGAAGGGAACACGTGCACTCCTCAAAGCAAGGGTCTCCAAACTACGAGCAGGGGATCATTTGTGGCCCAATGTATGTTTTTTAATGGCCCAAGGCGTAATCGGTACTCGACTATAATTCACAATCGGCACGTTAATTGACACTATACACTGTGGCAAGAAAGGAATTTAATTCTCATCCTTCACTTCCTGGTTTTCCACCAATCACACATCGCTTAGTAAAAAACAGTCTCAAATTTGATTGAAAAATCAAGGGATTGGAATTCACTACTTGAGGAAATGAATCACTGAATCACCTAATCTAGAAACCGGCTCATCCCATCTCCTCCCTCCTGACACCTGATAGGAACGTTCAAGAGTCAAAGCTGTCGACAATTCCGTGCTCATTTCCACCACAAAGTAGCGACCAACGCCTTCAAGTCCCACCCGTGAATTATTGATGGCAAAAACTATTGATTCCCGAGGAGTCTTCTCCAGGAAAATACGAGTGGAACGTCATATCAGATTTAGTATCAACTGACTGGGTGACAACAAGACGAGACGGAATCTACTGCAGTGCAATTTGGGAGGCAGTTGCCGTTGACGACCTCCGGCAAGGAAATTCTCATCCGCGGCCTCCATTGGCCAGTGATCACACCCACAACGCCGCACACGCCGCTTACTGACTTTGCATTCTCCGGGCATCGAATCTCTTGGTTTTATTTCAGGATGTTTCGCCTCTCATGGCAACATCTTTCCGGTCTAGGCTGTATATAAACTCAAAAAGATTGCTCAGGTGTAAGGCTAAACATATTTTAAGACAACCAGCCAAGTCCAATCGCCATCGTTTAAATGTACCGAGTATCCTAAATGCCTGCTCAAAAACATCGAACAAGTCACATGCGCAAACGCACAAAAAGCAAAGACTGGGAGAGTCATCAGGATTGCGATAAAGATGAATGCAGCAATGTACTGAGACATCCTGGAAGATAACCTCCTCCAGTTCGCTCTTGACCTCAGGCCGAGGCACCCCTTCATCTTTCAGCAGGACGATGACCCAAAGCACACAGCCAATATATCAAACGAGTGGCTTCGGGACAACTCTGTGAATGTCCTTGAGTGGCCGAGTCCGAGTCCACACTTGGACATGATTAAATATCTCTGAAAAAGACAATTACGCTTCCCGTTCAACCTGATGGAGATTGAGAGGTGATTCAAAGTGGAAACTAACCTAAGAAAAGTGCACCTAACTGGTGGTATCATTTCCAAAAAGGTCTGAGAACAAAAAAAAATTTGAAAATGAGAAATGAGAAAATTTAATGAGGAAAAATAGCACTTCGTAAAAACATATAGTAGCCTTGTGACATGATTAAATAATTTAAAAATAATTAAAACATTTATAATCAGACTAGAGCAAGTCAATGGCTGTCTTGCTGATCTTCCTGGTGTGCCCGCCTTGATCACTTGGCAGCAGTTTAACTCAGACAGACGAGAAAACGTCTCAGCTCCTCTCAGCTCATCACTGCGGCACTAATATCAATCAAATACGATAAAGAAGGTGCGACTGAGTATTTTTATATTATCTCTCTACGTGGGTTGCTGCACCATTTGTGCTTGAAGGGTGCAGTGATTCTCATAGTGTGCTACTAGTACTAGTTGGGTTCACTCTCGTGTCACATGAAAGAAAAGTTTAGTTGTATTTAACTTTTGACTACAATTAAACACAATGCTAATTTCGAAATGTTACATAATGCTACAGTTGACTTTTTATGGACATGCTGCCTGTAACACCGGATTTTCAGAGGTTATTGTTTTGATAAACGTCGAGGTAAAATGCTTTTTAGAGTTTTTTTTTTAAAATCATACAGAACAGGAAATTGCAAGGGGTGGGTTCCCTGACATTTCTGCCCATCTCTTCCTCTCTCAAGATAATCATTAAGTCTTAAATGCTTTTAAAAATATGCTTCAGCCGCCACGTGGCGTCACACATGACAAATTACGTCACACAGGCAAAGGTCGCGTTGGGAGATCTATTACACAGAGTACTCGGCTTAATTGCTTCATGCCACATCTGCTCAATGAAGATATGGGATGAAATGTTTCTGGAGAGACATATTTAATAAGACCCCCCCCCACCCCCCCCAACTCACCACCATTCACTCAGGGTGGCGAAATATCGAAGTGATTATCTTAAATCCATACTGATTCAGGCAAATTCAGCTTCACAAATGGGTGTCCAAACTAAGGCCTGAGGGCTATTTGTGGTCTACTGTTCTTTTATTTATTCATTTTTTTTGCAGATTTTTTGTTTCGTCTTGAGTTGCAAGCAGAAATTTGCTGTAGCTCAGTAGAGAACTCCACCAAAAATATCAGTTGGACAGACTTAAGAGGCCAAATGCTTGCTTCAAGCAGTTTATTGCCACTCGCAGTAATTCAAATGTGTGCTAGTTTAGTGCTAATGCCCAATGCAAAAAGCCAAACGAACACAAAGAGTGATGCAGCACATGCAGACAGACAAAAATATCACAGGCAGAAATTCTTCATCCTCTGCAAAAAAAACAAAACAAAAAAAAAAAAAACGACTAAGTTACTGCCTCTTACCGAGATGTTTTTGTGTAAAGATGTATATTGTACTGCCCTTTTGTGAACAACACACACACACACCAGAAGGAGCAGCACTTTCATCCTTTGATTTTTCTGGATGCAGCGCCTGGAAGAAAAAAGTTTGCACACCCCCGGTCTGTCCAAAGGCATTCTCCCATGATTGGATTAAACAAAACTGGCCCAGCGTTGAGCCACAGATTAACAAATGTTGACAAAAAAAGTGCCCATCAAAACAAGTCGTGTTTAATTGCATTACTGTGGAGATGATGTCAGCACACTTGAGCGCAAAGCAAAGCAAAGCAATGAGGTCACAAAAGTGTCCTGTGCTTACCTTGCAGTGAAGAACTGCCATGCCTTTGGCGACCGGGCGAGATGAGCTACTTAGCAGCCCCCGTCACCATCGTGCCCCCCCTCCTCCCCTCCCAACATGCCTACCATGCCAAGTGTCCTAAATACTGAGCTCCTTTGTCTGTCCCAATGAGATGCCGCTGGATGGAGGCTCCCTCTCCGAGGTGCGTGCACAAGAGATGCAAGGGAAGCAGGGAGGTGGGTGCTACGGTGGGGAAATAAAGAGAGGCTAATTCCCCGAGCGGGACAGAGGGAGTCATGCAAATGGGATGCAACGCAAGACGCCTCCCACAGTCAGGGGTCTTCTTTCCTGCTTGTCCGTGGCCAGGCTGCTGTTTAATCTTTTAAGCCCTCTTGTCCCACCAACACACACACACAAGTCGTTATAAGACGTTCTTGCCCCTGTGACGCCCACTCACACACACACACACACACACACACACCTCTCTAATACATGCATAAGCCCAGCAGTGGTCCAGACATATGATCAGCATTTTCATGGTTTTTTTTCCCAAGTGGTTTATAGTATATGTAGAGAGAGAGAGAGAGAGAGACACAGAGTCAGAGACAGAGACCAGGGGTGTGCAAACTTTTTCCTCCGGGCGCCGCATCCAGAAAAATCAAAGAACTTTGTCTTTCCAAGATGAAAAAAAACAAACAACAAAAACAAAAGAAAATCCAAACTGGTAATCAAAGAGGGGTGTGTAAATTTTTGATATCCACTGTGTGTACTGTAAAAATAGCTGACGATTTTATTGTTGTGGTTCTCACATTCTCACAAAAAGGTCAATGGATTTCTCAATCCATCAATAGCATGTGTTGTAAAATGAATATTCAAATATTCTGCATTATCCTGCTCATTATCTGGAATGCACAAGATTTTGACCTCCCCCCCAAAAAAATGAACAATAAAAAAAAAAAATCTAAAAAATGTTGAATATTGCTAATTTGCCATTTTAACATTACAACCCAGAAGAAGAAAATTCAACCATTGGGCCCAAATATGAATAATTTGGATGCTCAAGAAAATGCTGCAAAATGTGATTTGAAAATAAAACCCAGGCAAAAAAGAAAAATAAAACTGTGAAAAGCTACCTAGAATTTTTAGTAAGTTGAATCAGCCGCTTCTGATGATACGTCATGATCATGTGACAAATGACCATCCGCCAACAATAACAAGCGACAAATCCAAAGCAGTGCCAATTTTTTGGGAGATATGCAGCAAGCTTCGAGTCTTCTGCTTTGCTCCCTTATTAAGAGGCTGACATGTGACTCAGCATCGGCTTTGTTTTCTTCAGCGTGAGGAAGCACGACCACACAGCAGGCGAGACGCTGCTTAAGAACTCTCAGCTCAAGTGCACTACAAACAGGTAAGACGCCAATTCAGGGAGCATCTGGCCTCAAGTTTTGCTTTTGTAGCGTTGACAAAGGTCGGAAGAATAAATTGGCAGCCTCGTATTCAAAGTACCGAATCCATGATGCGGCATCACCATATGTGTACCATTTTCTCGTTATATGCTTTGGACGTTAAGGTCCTGTATGATGCAAAGTTAAAATTACAAATTCTGCAAATTCTCATTGTCACATTTTGTCAACATTTTTATTTTTTTTTTTAGACTTTTAGTTAAAACTGGATTTTTTTTTTTTTTTTTTATACCTAATTCGAGTAACTAAAATAGAGATCAGGCATTCCTGTGACGATTCACAAAAGTCATCATGGAGCATAAATAAATGAACAGATTTCCATCAGCGGCTTGTTCTTTTTTTTTTTTTTTTTTTTTCTTCCTTATCCCGTCATGGAGCTCGTTTTAATTTAGGCCTGATCACGGTGAAATTGAAAAATCACCCGCCCTATAATCACCCAAATTTTCCATTCCCTTTATTTATTTATTTATTTATTTCTGGTAATTAAACAGACACTTGTACTGCGACGCCAAATCATGTGTGTTCAGTCTGAAATCCGGCATGCCCTGCTTTTCACACTTGCCGTGCTGTCGCGTGTGCCCGAATATGAAGAAGACGGCAGAGATACATATTTATATGATATATAACATATATTTATATTTATAAGAAAAGAGCAGAACTTCCAGACTTGGTGCATCTTTTATCAGCAGCTGTTGGATTTGCTTTGCTTCAAATGCCAGGCATGTACAAATGTACAGTACAGAGATTTCAACGAGTAAGAGTGCAGAGTTGGATTTTCTCATAGTGTATATTTGGGTAGTGTAATCCTAACTTTTAAATTATGGGAAAATGTTTCACGTTTGTAGCAAAATCCATCACAATGTGTACAAAATATTTACACGATTATAGTGTGTCGTTTCAAAATAGCTCCTTTCAATTCTCACGATTCCCGACTGAATAATAACGGCAACAGATTTAAGTGCACTCCCAAATTGTGTCCCACTTAAATGTGCACCGACGCTTATGAACAGGTCAGTGAATCGAGATCAACCCACCTGCTCGACATGAATAAATTAGCTTGTTTTCTATGCAGCACTTAGGTTACGGCCATGAACATTTCAACATGACATGTTTGATCTGGCTGTGTTTACACTGATAGAGCACATGACGCCATCGACCCGCAAGCGCAGACATGTAAATTGCAGAAGAAAATAAATAAAAAAATAAACTCCTCACAGTAATTATTTTGCTTGTTTAGGACAGACCTCGGATCTGAAGGAATCCGATTCCTGCGATGATACCTGAGCACAAAAAAATAAAATCTAAATTGTATCACTTGAACAATCAAGCATTAATCCCATTTCTAAGCTTTTCAACGAGAGGCCACCCGTGTTGGTTGAAAAGGAAATTGCTTCCGTCCAGCTTTCAACTGCGACGAGGCTGAGCAGAAGATTGGAAGCCCGGTAAGCAGTCAAAAAGACAAAGACATCAATTTGACCTCAACCTGCCCACAAAGCTGTCGTCCGTCGTGATTAGGAGACGTATTAAGTGGTTTGGAGGAATGAAAGACAGCCTAGGCGCTTGTTATTGATGAACAGTTGCCACTGGAGATCACAGCCTAGATTTCAAACCGTGACCTTTCAACTGTGAGGTATATAATCTTGACAACGCTGCTGCCCTCTTAAGCATACGATAAAAAATAAATAAATAAATAAAATAAAATAATAATAATAAAATTATATATATATATATATTAGATATTAGTGCTGTCAAATGATTAATTTTTTCAACTAATTAATCACAAAAGAATTCCATGATTAATCGCGATTAACCACATTTTCCAACTACAATTTTTGTAACAGATATTTACTTGAATAATATCTTGGAATTGATGCAAAATCACCAAATATAAAGGCCATTTGATACGTAAAATTGTAATTAACACAATGACAAAATTGCGAACAAAGACATTTCTGTCATTCTGACACATAATTCATCATTGGGACTCAAACCCACAACCTCTGCACCGTGAGGCCATCGTGCGAACCAGTCGTCCACCGTGCCACTCAAGACTTATTCAGTGTTTGATATTTTTTTTCAGTTTGCCTAATTATCGGTGGCTGGTATCGGCAACCAGTTCCTTGAAATAAGCTTGGTATCGGCCGATACCGATACCGATACATCAGTCCTCACCCATCGCAAATTCCAAGTGTAAGTTTTTGTGAATTTGAAAGATGATTGCTCAGAGAGAAAACATCAAGAACATCCAGGCCAAAATCATTCTGATAAAATTCTTTCAACCCCATTTAGGCAACTCGACACTGAGCTCATTTGCTTAATTTACCATGACCTACTAATCTACAAACCTTGTGCACACGTAAAGGCTCTTGCTCGTGCATAAATCCCTTCGAGCAAAGAAAACGAAATCCCCGATTCTTATTAATCAACCGTACAATGTTGGTCATATAGAATTATGATGACATGAAAATCAATCACACGATGTCACAACATACATGAATGAACAATGTACATATGGGGACAAAACACGACGGACGACGACTGCCATTTTCTCTCTATAGGCTACAACGAGCATATGGGGCAAAAAAGGCTTGATATGATTTATACACATTACCCACGGTAGCGAGAGAAGAAACTACAACAAGTTCCACAATCAATATTTCATGGCTGCCTTGGTTGCTCAAGCAAGCGCCAAAAAAATAATAGCAGCATTCGTCAAGATTCAGAAAGAAGCCAAATGCGCATATATGTTACACGAGGGGCAAACGGCTCCCTGCCTCACTCACCCAACAGAAAGGAAAAGGGAAACCTGGCTGGAGCAGGAAGTCACAAATTTAAAGTTAATCAAATCATCATTCGTAGACAAACAAATTTCCACGCTAGCCTTTTACATAGCTGTAATCAGGAGTGAAATTATTCAACACAAAGGCTCATCAATAGTATTAGCTAGCCTACTAGCTTAAATAACATGCTAGCATTAACCGACGTGACATCTTGCGTAGACATTAGCACGCTAGCATTTTACGTCGCTGTATTCAGTAGTGAAATTATTCAACACAAATAAATCGCCATCACATAAGGCGCATCAATAGCATTAGCTAGCCTACTAGCTTAAATAACATGCTAGTGTAAACTGACATGACCTCTTGCACAGACATTAGCCTGCTAGCATTTTACATAACTGTATTCAGTGGTGAAATTATTCAACATAAATAAACCGCCCTCATATAAGGCTCATCAATAACATTAGCTAACCTCCTAGCCTAATTAACACGCTAGCATAAACTGATGTGACATCATCCATAAACAAATTTCCACGCTAGCATTTTACATAGCTGTAAACAGTTGTGAAATTCTTCTACACAAAGGCTCATCAATAACATTAGCTAGCCTTCTAGCCTAAATATCACGCTAGCGTTAACTGACGTGACATCATCCATAAACAAACAAATTTGTACGCTAGCGTTTTACAAAAATGCTATGGCTGTTAGACACGATAAATGCTACGGAACACATACGGATACTTTCACTATTAGTTCCACGTCACCAATACAAATCCAATAAAACAAGCTCGAGCTATGCCAGCAAACGAAAAAAAAATGATTTACTACCTTTCTTTCCAAATACTACTTTAAAATGAACAGGCACGTGGAAACACAATGTCTTGACAGCAGGCAATGTTGCAGAATATTGTAAACTGTACTTCTTCTCTCTGCACTGAATATTAAAACTGAGTAAACAAATACAATCACACACTTACAGCAACTCATGAGAAACTGGCACACACACACAAAAAAAAACAAAACACGGCACATCCCTCTGCTTGTGCACAGAAAGCTTCGGGATAAACGTCTGGTGCTGGTTTGCAACTTCTGTCATGGCACCCTGCCCTCCTCTATCGCCTGCTTCTCCAATCTCGCTCCTTCTTACACCCACACACACATGGCACCCTTAACCTTTTGCAGCGTGCCCTATTTGTGACCGAGCCTGAGGGGGCGGCAACGCCGCGATGGAGGATGCTGCCAGTTAGGTGACATCAATATTGTCACGGGAGAAAAAAAAAAAAAAGTTTGTGTGACAGGCGATGGTACGGAAGAGGATTAGGGCCATGAATGAGAAAAAAAAAAGATTGGAAGGATTCTGACTTTAATCTCAGAATTCTGACTTTATTCTCAGAATTCTGAGATTAAAGTCAGAATTCTCACTTTAAAGTCAGAATTCTGAGATTAAAGTCAGAATTCTCACTTTAAAGTCAGAATTCTGAGAATAAAGTCAGAATTCTCACTTTAAAGTCAGAATTCTGAGATTAAAGTCAGAATTCTGAGAATAAAGTCAGAATTCTGAGATTAAAGTCAGAATTCTCACTTTAAAGTCAGAATTCTGAGAATAAAGTCAGAATTCTGAGAATAAAGTCAGAATTTTCACTTTAAAGTCAGAATTCTGAGATTAAAGTCAGAATCCTTCCAATCTTTTTTTTTTCTCATTCATGGCCCTAATCCTCTTCCGTACGATGGTAGTGTGGCATTCCAATAAAAAAAAAATTTAAAAAAAGGTAAATGAGATGTATTGACATTTCATTACATTCAGTGATGCCTCATTCATATGTCTGTATACGTTGCCGTGGAAACGAATGAAAAGTATATTCACGCAAGCATAATGCAACATTGGGGCTTCGGGATGAACGATTCAATTTACCCTGAATACGTTCCGCTCCGCTGTGACGCACCAGCTTGCTGATGAGAATATCGGGTGGGTAGGAGGAGCGAGACATCTAAAACAGGTTGGACCGGGGATCTCGAGGACTGGACTTGGGCAGCCCCGATGTAAATGACTCCCAAGCGCACATCGCATCTCGAGTCATCTCGAGACATTTTTCCGTTTGTTCCCTGTGACCTTCTCATCGTTTGCAATGAAACATCGTCCTCCACTTTTTAGTTGTCTCATCCATAATGGATGTTCTGACGATATCCACTTCCTGCCAGTGGACCTTGCGCCTTTGGAGCCAGTCCTCCTGTATCGATTCCTACGCTTGAGTCATTAAGGCAATGATTATGAGGTTCAGGAGTCAAAGCATATTTTCTGCATGACTCTCCGCCCCTCCTCCTTTGGGATTCCGTGCCAACACTCCACTCGCCTCCCTTTCAACACATTTATGAATCCATCCATCCATTTTCTTAATGGACAATTTGGGCTCATCGTGGTCTTAAAGCTCTGAAACAAAGTGGCCCCACCCCTTATCATGTGCTCCGTTAACTTTGTGGAGAAAATAAATAAATAAATAAATGAATAAATCAGGTTTTAGGTTTCACATCCATCCACACGAGGGTTGCAGGCGTGCAGGAGCCTATCCCGGGAGATTTTAAATTAGATTACTTGATTTATTAATGCAGTATTTACAGGTAAATCCATTTTTTTTTTCATCTCAGGCAGCTGATAAAGTTGCTTTGAAACACAAATCCATGCCTTCATGACATTTTGGCGATACTACTGTAATATTTTACACTTTGGAGCCAGCCAGCCCTCTCTCAAACGTCAATACTGCCTGAAGACACATCTGTGTTAAATAATCATCAGAAAATAAAGAGCCGCATGTCGTGCCATGAAGGATTGCTTTAAGGTCCACTGGACCGGATACTTAGCATGTGCCCCAACCTCCTCCTTTGACCCAGGTCGTCATCCAGGAAATAGGTCACCATTGGCATTCAAGAGGCTCCCTGACCACATTGCTCTTTTTTTTAGGACTGAAATGAAACAATCGCTGATAGCCTGCAGCATCTGAGCACAACAATGTTGGCGAATTGTTGGTGTTTTAAAAAAAAAAAAAAAAAAAAAATCTTCAAAGAAGTTGGGGGTACCCTGGGTGGAGAGGTTGAGCGCACATCGTCGCAACTCAAGCGTCTTCCTATAGGCCAATGTTCACGCCCACTGAGCAAAAAACTCGTGGGAGAAATGCAAAAGGGACAAGAGGAAATGTGTGAAGAAAAGCTCAACGTTGATGCACTGCTTGCGCTTGCAAAACAGCTAATAATGGGATAGATTGCGCAATCGTGTTGAATTTATCCACATTACACAACGTTTCCACAATTTAAAGTCATACTGATATCTACGACATACTTTTGTCAAAATACCTCCGAGAATCAAGTAACCCGTTTTATGAGGCGGGGGTTTAAATAATGCTACATTCGTAGGGATGGGATTTGTACGGTGCTCAACCAAGCATGTCAATGCGCCAAATCCTTCGATGCCAAAGAGCTTATTCCAACGTCGCTACTCACATTATTTGGTGAATTGGACGATTGTACACACCATACTGACAATCGGGCGGAATTTGAGCATTTTTTTTTTTCACCCGGCTGATGAAAGTCAGCTAAGGCCCAATTGTGAGATATCTCCCCAAAAAATGATTCTCCCTGATCTGCTAGGCAAACGGACAGACAGGCCAACATTCGTACATGTTAAACGTGTTCAATATTTACCATGGCAAATCACTGAATTTGAAACCAATTCGAAATTGGATTGAAATCTCTTTGTTTTGTACTACTCCACTTTCTTCTACGCATTTCCCGGCAGTGTGGATGGAGTATAGCGCCATTGTGCCATTCACAGGTCAATCTTGGTACTACAACAGCAAATAATCCGTTAATGACATAAAAATGGTCAGGTGTGGATCCAACTGCATTAGAATCAAATTAGAAAAACTTTTACAACTCACTTCCTTGGTTAAGAATCGCGTACAACTCCTCACAGGGGTGGTATTCAACTTCTCAACGCGTGTCACAAATAATCTACCAAGCATCAATTTCCATTTTTTTTTCCCCCTTTAAGTTTCAGTCCCTGCCTCCTCCTCTACAATCTGACACTCATCCTTTTACATTTAGATGCATAAACAGGAAGTGATGTGCCAGGATAATTAATTTATAAACATTGGTCGAATGGCTTTCCGGCAATCTACGATCTTTATTGTTTTGATCCACAGGACATCTTCCAGTTGGCCATGATACGATATACGTGTAAGTATCATAAAGGTTATCATATCATAATTCCACGTCGAGCAGGAATATGAACACGCCACCCCAACCAAGTCATCAGGTAGATGTGATTAACATCAAGCGGCGCTGTTGACAGTCACGTACATTTGCAAGGTTTTACTGATGAAGATTTGTCTAGCAGACATTTCGGCAGCGCAACTTTGGGGCGCTAAGCAGTTTAAAGGCTCAGACACATCCTCCTGAATTGAAAGTGCACCAGATAAAAGCCTCCTCTGTGGCCGCACTGACTGCTTTACTCTCTCAGTAGTGACTCACGGCTTTTATGCGGCGACTTGTATATTTAGGTCCGGTCAGCAGAAACACAAGCGTCATGTATGAGGTCTCTGAAGAAAAAAAAAAAGTGTGTGAATGCTGCTTAACTCTAAACTAGTTTGCTGTCTAAAGGACATTAACATGTCAGCTAGGGGAAGATGAACCACTCAATGTGATTCATGTAAAATCCACAAATCCAGCCATTCTTTTTCTATGGCGCTTATCTTTGTCAGGGTCAAAGGTCAAAGGCAGACAATACCCAAGAATGGTCACCAGTAAATCTCAGGCTGCGTGTAGAGACAGGTGACCATTCAGATTCACTGGAAACTCAACACAGGCCAGCACCACTACACCATCTGCGACACAAAATGTAAAATCAGTCATATAAAAAAATAAAATAAAAATTCAAATAATATAAAAGACGACTTTAAAATCTAAACTATGCTTCCTTTGGTATTTAGGAACAATTCCAAAAAGTTCCCCCTCCATTGGACCACTAATGAGCATTAACCACCCTTTTACTGTTGTTGTTGTCGTTGGTAACGAGGGAATTAGCAAAAGCAAGGCACTCCCCCTTTCCATCTTGCGTGTATTCGTGTGTGTGTGTGTGTGTGTGTGTGCGTGTGGGCGTGTGTGTGTGTTTGAGAAGGCTGTAGTACGTGTTGATTTGTGACGCTGTGTCCTTCACTCTGTCCGGTACCAGTGTGTGTGTCCCTATGTGGGCGTGCGCATGTGTAGACCCTGCTTGAGTGGAGCTGTGTGCGACTGATAACACAAATGTATTGAAGAGGGGGTGTGTGTGTGTGTGTGTGTGTGTGTGAGAGAGTCCGAGTCGGATTCACCTCTGGTTGCCCTTTCCAGTACTCCTAGCCAGTGCATGTTCCTCATGAATAATCCATCTGGCGACACTGGCCACTGTAACACTGACACAGTTCAAGGGCCCACGCGTACAATATACGGTGGCGAGCCGCTTGCTAACTACAGTTAGCGCACAAATGCTGGTTTAGCTGTCTCTAAATTGATAATAAAGTCGGAACTAATCCCAGTTTAAGAAAATAGGTTTTCTGTTTTAGTGAACAAAGGCAGAAAAGTAGCTGTATCTGCCAATGCTAACGCTAGCTAGCTAGTATAGCTAATTTGGCGACATACTGAAAGAGAGAGAGAGTGAGTTTGAAATTATGTACCGCATTTTACGGACTATAAACCGCTACTTTTTTTCCTAGATTTTTTTAATCATGCGGCTAATACAACGGTGCGTTTTTTCTGTGGATTTTTCTTTCACCAGTAGGGGGCGCGCTACAGTCCAGAAAATATGCTAAATAAATCTCGATTTATTTATTTTTTTATTCTCTTTGGTCTGTTCTGTTTTAATTAGCAGGGTTGTTGCTGTGTTAAAAGGCACTGTTTTAACAATCTGTTTATGTACATTTATGTGCATTCACAGTACAAAATCGTTCTGTACATATAGTCAACAACTTTTTTTTTCCCCAAAGAAAGAGTTGCTGCGTCTTATATAATAAATAAAATACGAGAACATGTGACAATTGTATGACAAATGAATTAGCTCTGCTGCAAACAATTGTCATTTGTCTCAGAATTTCTGAAAAAGACACTGGCATCGGAATAAATTCATTTACAAGGACAGTTTTTTAATCAGTTCGCTTTGAGGTAACTGGGATTAATGTAAGATTTGTTCATTTTGGATCTTACAGAAAACTAAAACGAAAAACCTGCTTAGCCCAAAATTTTTTTTTTTTTAAAAATCCCAATTTCGATTTCTTTTTTATCAGTCATTGAGAATTTACGGAAAATGTGAAAAAAATCCCCTATCCTACGATGTTAACAAATTGGTTGAAATGCTCAACATTAATCCTGAGATGCACCCGAATTGAATGGGTTCTTCCTCAGCCCATCCTCCAAGAGTGATTAAGTCGGCTTTGGGTAATCCTGCTAACACTTTAGCTGGACTCAAATATTACCATAATGTTAGATTATGGTCTCTGAAATTAGCGCTATTATTTCTATACAACTCTTGTGCCGGGCCTCATTCCATTATACGGGTGTACCTAATGACGTATCACAACGGGAGACATGTTTGCTTGTAGAATTTTTCTTTTATTGAGCGGTCTAATAGCCGGCGATTGGAACGTTTTCAGACTCTATGAGAGATGATTTCCTTCTTGCAGGAAAAAAAAAATGAATGGACTATTTCCGACTCCTCCTTTAGTCTAGACAGCCAGTAATGAGAACAATGACATTCAAATTTATGAAGTGTTCCTTGATTTGTCTTCAACTTCCACACGCAATACAACAAAGGTTTCATTTTAAACACTAGTACGAGTAGAATAACACTCACACCGACACCTAACCTCGTAAACTTAAACGTAGCCGCAATACTAACACAAAAATCAAATCGCTTATCGTTGAACGAATTTGATTTTAAATGAAAGTGAACAAAAGCATTATAACAAAATATATGTCTTTGACACACCACTTTATTTAGAAAAGAAAACATTAACAAGGTTTATTCCTTTCATTTTTTTTCAAGTTCGGCGGGCCGGATTAAAACGTTTAATGGGCCGCATCTGGCCCCCCGGGCCGCAGTTTGCTCACACCTGCTCCGGCGTCTCTGTACAGATTAGAAATCTAGTCATCATACCCGATAGTACGTTTATAGGCTGCAACAACCCCAAACCACTCCAACATCAAATGCCCTTCCCACTCTTGATCTATTAGCCCGGCTTGCTTGTCAATTAACAACGAAAACCGATCAATCATCAAGAACAGGATTGCTGCTTTTCACGAACCTCTCATCCAAGAGTCCAAATGTTCTGTTGCTAAGTAAAACTGTGAGGCTGTAATGTCAGCGGCATGAATTAGCAGATTGCAACAAAAGCTCCTGCAGCTACCAAGTGAGAGCCAAGAAAGAGAGGGGGGAAAAAAGAAAACTGGAGCGCAATTAGTCCACAAGTCTCATGAATAAGTCAGCCAGAGTATGTTCATCCATCCATCGGAAAGAAATGCGGCGGTTTTCATCCTGAAGGATGATCCTGTGGCTGAAAATATCAACTTTTTGCGCAGGGGGGACATTTTTAGGGATTGTTTGTCAGAAGCTATTAGCGCTCATGTATTGTCCCGAAAACATGACGCAGGAGGTTACATCACCGGCGACGGCCTCACGCAAGCTAAACAGTGTCGTGTTGACCTGCCAGTTGAAGAGCGAGGGCTGCCACAAAGACTGCCCTCAATCAAGAGGGCTACTTATGCTTTCTTCTTTGCAAGCAACCATTCGACATGCAGCAAAAGCGTTTCATTTCAGATCTTTTGAGACCATCCCAAGGGGAAACCCGACCCGTTTGTCTCGCTGACCCAAACCGAATGCTCAATAAAGGCCACAGTAACGCTCTCTTGGTTTGGGATCCGTCCGAAAGGCTGACCGGCAAAACAAATACGGAACAGCGTTAGCGCCAGGCCACAGCAGAGAACCCCGTACCAGTCACGGCTTTTATTCGTGGCTATACTGATTGAATGAATGAAGGAAGAGCTCCAAATGTTTTGTTGCGACTCCCTTTTCTTTCTCTGTTTACCCCTTTTGACAAAGGCAAAAAGAAAGACTGAGAAAAAAAAATATTGAAAAACATGACACAGCGCTCTAACGTTAGATCGATCCAGAGAGCAAAAATCTTTTAGGAAGAAGAGTGCTCCGGAAATGACAGTGCAGAACTTGATAAGAATGAGCGCACTTTACCGTACCTAAAATAGAAGTGAAGAACAGGACTGTCACACTGTATATGAAACAGAACCAAGATTATCAGAAGCTAAAAAAGCCAGACCAGACAAGGAGCCCACTTCTCACCCAAAACCGGCTGAGATGAGGCCTAGCTCAACCTCCACCCGAATGACGACAGAATGGCTGAATGGATGTTTGAAAATCAGTTGACATTTGTCCTCAATCCTGTTCCTCGAGGGCCGGTGTCCTGTCTATTTTCCATCTTGTCATCTCGCTTCTACACACCTTTCTGATTATCAGATTGTTTGAATCCGGTGTGTGGCAACAGGGAGAGATGGAAAACAGGACAGGACACCGGCCCTTGAGGAACAGGATTAAAGAGTCCTGTTCCAATGTATCAGGAAAAAGTGCTTCAAAATCTCATTATCAACAAGCAGTACAAATACCTTGGAACAGTAAGAAAAAGAAAGACAGCGGCCCTAACACAAGATGTCCAAGCTTGTCTGTTGCATCCGGTTGCCAGGGCGATGACCGAGACGCTACTCTTCCTTTTACCAAGCCAGTGTACCATCAACTTGATTTTTTAAAATCCCATTTAATCTCTTTTAGTGAATGGCTTTAAATGATTGAAAGAAAAAGTGAATGTAAGATGTGCGCTGGGTGGTCCTGATTGAGACAATGCAGGTAAACCAACAGGCAGATAGCGGCAGCACTTGCCGAGGCCCCTCACGCCCCGCTCCCCATCTCTGCCGAGCGTAATGGGATTTCTATGCTTTAAATGCACTTCGCTCACTCTGTTGGACCACGAGGAAGCTAAACTATTGATCCCCCAAAACAATTTAGCCGGCCTGCTGTCCGGAGCAAGGGAAAATAGAACGCCTCTAAATGTCTAATGAAGCTTCCCAGGAGGTCAGCCTCCTCAGCATGCGCTTCACGTGCCAGGAGGAAGCCTTCGCCTTTTCGGGCCACGTCCTCCATGAGCCCTTCATCCGCAAATTCTCACATATAAATATCTGTCGCCTCAGGGTTCAGGGTCAGCCGATAGAAAGAACGAGAGTGCTTTTCACCAAGGACGTTTCTGATTAGACTCAGAATCCCTTTAGACTTCCTTTGGTCGTTCCACAAATCGAGTTTCGGATGCTTTCAAATCAAGAAGACTCATCTGGTCTGAATCACAACAGTGAAACAAATAGCTTCATGTTTGCTACGAAGCAGAAATAATAGGAAGCATTATTATGCCCGGCAGTCTTGAATGCTGATCAAGCAGCAAGACGTTTTTGTGCGCCTGTCTGCCACACATGCTCTTAGCACCATAGCAACAGGCTGCGTTCAAAGGCCCTGGGAGTGGCCCGGGCCCAATGAGGCTTCTCTATCTAATTGGGCAGCCCGGAACGCCATCCGTCTTGTTCTTTATCCCAGGCGCTAAAAAAGATAGCAGTGCGAGCATCCGAACAAACGGTAAGCTTCAACAATCCCGGAATGAACGTGGACTGAAGAGGATTAGGCGGAAAACAATGCCGCAGATTACCGACAATATCAATGCTGAAGGATACAGCGGTGCTCTAATCTCTGAAATGAGGCTAAATAACGTCTTTTATGTGTAAATGATGTCCTACACTTTAATGATCTATACGGCTTTGTGAGATGAATTCACTAATGCCGCTTTCCCCAAGCATACTTGCCACAAATAATGGCTATTGATCCTTTTCCACTATCAAAACAACAACAAAAAATTCAAATCTCCCCCAACAAGACAAGCCAGACCGGTTCATGCAAGTCCATCGCTTTCGCGGACCGGAGATGGAGTGAAAGGAGGAGCTGGCACTTGTTGCTAATGCTAGCTGCTAGCCAGTAGTAGCCACTCACGCCGGAGACTTGTATCGTGTCATATAATGACGGCGTAATTAACTAGCGGTTAGTTAGCGTCCAAAATTAGCGACTGAATATATTTCGGTTATGTTGTGTTGATGTTGGAGGCAACTATGTATATGTAATGTCAATTAAAACTGCGACAAAGCAAGCCGAAAGATCGAAACCGGAAGTCAAGGTTGCCGTTACGCCACCACGCGGGCCAACTTCAAAGTAAAGGTCTACTTAGACAATTGAATTGGCATCAATGAGTCAATGTATTGTTTGTTAAGCTTTATTTTGAAGCCATCCCGCGGATCGTGCACGGCCCGAAGCGTTGTGCTTGATCCGTACGGATCAAGGGTGAAAGACGATCCGTTGCCCCACTAATCACGAGTCCAGTATAGGTGATGTAACTGAAAGAAGCCTGTCACGTTCCAAAATAAGATATTTTTTAGCTTCATATAATAAACAAGCCAGAAGTGCTGCAGTTTTTTTATGTCTTGACTGAACACGCAATGAAATGGAAAACCTGAATTGTAGAGTAAATAAAAGCCATTCACCGTTAACAAAGATTTTCCTTTTCCCCAAAAAAATGTGAAGAGACGCATGCTTCAAGTTTGTTTTGTGGGTGCAATTACCACATTGAAACACTGCAGAACAAATGTCAGCCTAAATCATTTGACTGGTTTTCTGTTGCACAATATTGCGCAAGTCATCTCATCTTCAGCGGACCAAAATAACTTACACATTTGTTTGCCTGTGCAGAGAACACAATAAAGCTGACTGCGCCTTAGAAGGTGCGAAAAAAAAAAAGATTTGTGTGAGAAGACACTGCAGGCTAAATGCTACACATCGTCGTTTAACTCCCCATTAGGAAAATTGCAATTACATAATTATGTAAAACCTACCCCGGGAACATACGAAGATTAAAGCGTTCAGCACTTGAACATGCCATCAGTGTTAACAAGTCTCTGATGTGAAGCCAGTAATATGCAATCTGGCTGTTTGAGGAGCAAATATTTTGGGACGAGATTGGGAAATTCTACATGTTGACTAAGAGACAAACAAACAAATGCAGGCACTCATGCTGCAGTGAAGCCAACTCAAATATCATCAATACTGGGTAAGTGGCACACAGTAGTAGCACGAATGAGATCTTTATTTCCAAAAGATACAGACAGAAAGTCTAAAAGGAGGAAAAAGGAAAAACGTGTGATGAATAATTAAAGTAAACATACAAAGTCCTCCGAAAATATATTTAATTAAAAAAAATGAGGTCACATGGATGACATACATTAGATTTGTGACATCCAATTTCCTTAGCAAGTGACCAAAAGGCACCAGGCAATTTCCAAACATCGCCTGCTTGCCCGGCGTACTTTAACTTCATGGAAATGGCGCAAATCAAATTCCGTTTGAAATTTGGAACCACTTCAAAAGACCAACAAACGACAATATGATTCACAGAGGAAGGGTGAGGAAAGAGAGAGTGAATGTAGAGACATTTTCTTTGATGATCAGTGTCATTCCATGTGAATGACGCAACAAAACCGCTTCTCTTGATAATTATCTCCAATCAGGACAGTCTGTGAAAAGCAAGACTAGCATGGAAGATCCTTCTCAAAATTGTTAATTAAACGGTGCCTTAACAGGTGAAAGCTGAAATTGCTTTATTTTTGAGCAACAGCAATCAGGCTTGCTACATTCCAAAGCAGTGGGGCAGTCCAAGTCACTAGTCCAAAAAATGGTGTTCCTCTGGGCACAATCTTAGGTCCCCTTGTGTTTCTTAATATTTGATTTCAAGTTAATTGTTTTTCCTCCAGAAAAAAAATTATCTAAAGTCAGGTTTCTCAATATTCACCAACACAACTACATAATGGTGTAACACTTCGAAGGTATGTTGTAATATCACTCAGTTTTACGATATTTTCAGTATCCTGTCATGATCTGTCAAGTTTGTCTGAGCTGCCAGTTGAATATTCTTTAGACCTTATTTTTATTTTGTCACTTCAAAATTGAGAGTCTCCACATTGCTCACCAAGCATACTGTCCTTATGGATTTTCTGCCATTTAGCATTTAACCTGCGCAACTCTCTTCCATGAGAAAACCTTGGATCCGAGATCCTGAAACGTGTCTAGTTAATTCCACACCGGTACCAATCGTTCGGCTCATTCTTTCACTTCTGGTGCGTTTGCTCATCTTTACATCTTTTTATTCATTGCAATGCGTGTTTTGGAATGCGTCCCCTTGAATGCTTCAAACGTGCCCTTTAACTTAAACATGTCATTTTGAATGTAAATGACGTTCGAAAGTTTGATGGGAGTCACATCGACTACAAAATATATTTGTCAAGCAACTTTAAACATATAAATAGACCAAACAAGAATAGCGGCGGCCAAACTATAAATACTTTCGACGATGAGCTCAATTATTTATTTATTTTTTATTTTTTTAAACCGCACCCAAAAAAAAAAAAAAATCATCAAGGTTTATCGTAAAACATAAGCTAAAGAATTAAACCACAGCTGAGCTCAATCAGTTGAGAGCTGAGCAGCTTTGACTCAGTGTGACGGCATGAGTAATCATATAAAATCTGGCGTTAAAAGCGACCCCCCCCGGCCCCAGTATCGAGGTATACAGTGACAAACAAATGTAAAATCAGCACTTTGTGCCAGAGTTTTTTCTCTGTGATCATATATTGTAAGCAGGACGATAACTGCTTTAAAAAAGATTAGGTGGCTTTGCATAAAAAAAATGTTTAATTCATTTACTGCCATTGACGGATAAAGACGTCAAAAATCCATTTTATTTTATTTTTTTACTCGGCTAGTGTTGAATGAGTTAAGAAGGCATTTTTAATGACTGAACTGACACAGTCTATTCAGCATCGGACTATATGCATGCAGAAAGCAGCCAGCAGCCAAGATAAAGTGCAAACGGGGACTCTCTCCTCCTCAGGCATGAACAGAGGCGAGCGCTGTCTGTTTGTTTGTTTGCAGCCAAGGACGTCATGTCGTGTCTCCGCCTCGCAACTGTACCATTAGTGCATCTCGCTATTGATTGTTCATTTGTCAACTGCCGTGCCAAGAGGGTCAGGACAGAAGGAGACATTTGTACAAGCGTTCAGGACAGTTGGCGCAATCAAGCTGCAGTTTGACAGTCGCAATTTCTATGTTCGGCGGTAACCTCACGTCATCGAAAAAAAACAAACATTTCATTTGAAATGAACGTGAACAAAAGCATTACAACAATATATATGTCTTTGAAAAAACACAGTATTTAGTAAATAAATAAAACATTAACAAGGTTTATTTTTTTTTTTTCAAATTCGGCGGGCCGGATTAAAACATTTAACGGGCCGCATGTGGCCCCCGAGCCGTAGTTTGCCCACGCCTGATTTACACAAATGAGAATCCTTAAGTACTACTTCAAACCACTCTTTCATTAGAGTACGAACCATAGTGGTAATCTATTTTCTTTGGTTTGGTTACTCTCTCGTCGGTCGACTGAAGACTTCGAAAACCCTTCCAGATAACAATGTCTACCATCAGTAAGAGATCACACGAAGAATCTTCATTTGTCCGTTCAGCTGCGGCTTTAATTTAACGTAGGTACCATCCGGGGAGCGAAAGGACATCTGGAAAGCCATCTAATCACCTGAAATCACCCTCAAACTACTTTCATCTGGCATGGCAAACAACCAGATTTCGAGTTTGTGCTCACTAAGTCCAGAAGCATGAAAATGTCAAAAACGCATTGTCCTTTAGATTAAAAAAAAAAGTTGTATAGTGCATGGAAGGACATGTCTTCACGTCAAGCAAAGAGTAAAAAGCCATCCCCGTCACCCTTGTGGCAATGCGCTGTTGAATGCGAGGCCGCCCGACCGCACGACAGATGCAGCGGGAAGCCTTTAAAAAGATCACTTGCGTGGAGTCATTTGTTGTGACAGTAAAAGAGGATGAGAAGAGCCGCGTCCTCATAATGCATCAGGAGCCCGCAGCCAAGCGCGCGTGCGTGCGTGCGAGCGAGCGAGCATTGTCGGCAGGCGAGCAAACTTATTACAAAATTCAACGCAGCGCAGTTCGCATGCGGTCGTTTAACCTACTTTGGAGAGGGCTAAATTATTTTTTTCATCTAACATGATGGAGAGGGTCGGTCCTCGGGGCGAGGGCTTGGGTGGTGCCCGATACACAGCCCAGGATGCATTAGCAGCGGTTCTACTTGCAACATTCATAAAGTGCTCCACCTGACAGGCGGCCGTGCAATCGTTTCTGACAGTACGCCGCATTTTGGCTCGCTGTAAAATCTGAAAAAAAAAAAAGATCACGTACTGTTTTGACTTTTAGATGATCGTTGATAGAAGATGATTGCTAGGAAATATTTTCAAATGTCACCCCCCCCCCCCAAAAAAAAAAGTCAAAACCAATTTGATGAGGCGTTGAGTTTTCACACAGTGGGCAAAATATGGCCTGCGGGCCAAATGCGGCCTGCTCTCATCTTTCTTTTTACATTAAAAAAAAAAATCATTAATAGTTAAATCTGTTTAATTCCATCCATCATCAACCCATTTACGATCGTGTTTATCCTCATTAGCGTTGCGGCTGAGCCGGGGTGGAACCCAGCTGATTTTAGGCAAGAGGCGGAGTCCACGCTGGATTGGTCACCAAAGAATCATCGAGCACATATGGACAAAAAATAAATAAAATTCAACCCTTGACAATTATATTTAGCCAAAATTGTATGGAACGTGAGAAGAAGTACTATTACCCGCAATTGAGTTGGATTAAGTGAATTTAAAACACTAAATTTTCTATAGGCTTGAATGTGTTTTTTTTCCGCCGGGCTGACTGTGACTACTGTTATTTTGTCGAACTACATGAGTTGCTGCACCGTTTGTGCGCAAATATCCATTGCGTAAAGGCTTATAACGCAGACATATTGATGATAATCATTGCCTATGTTAGCATTAGCCTTAAGCTAGCTGACTAAATGGTAAGCTATGTGGTTGTTTTAAATACACAGAGTGCAATTCTCTTAGTTTGATGTTGAGTTTGGCAGTAAACGAAAAACTTGATGCATCTTTTTTTCAAGAATGTTGATAAAGTCTCTGTGAGAGTATGTAAATAGTTTGTGTATTTTTAATCATGTTTTTTATACACTATTTGTATCAATGATAATTACACACACACTCACAGACACGCACATCATTGCTTCAGCACACATGCGCACACCCACACGCTTGTTTTAAGTTTCACTTTCCATAGGTTTCGTTTTTCTTTGAATAAAGTCCAGAGGGATGGGCGAAGGAGCCAGTGAGAGTGCGGGAGAGTGAACTGGCAAGACGTCTACTTCACTTCCTGGCTTCTCCTCCCATCGCGATGGAGAAAAGACAAAACCTTCCCTGGTTATTCCTCTGGTTCTCTGCATTTAATTCAGTCTAATGAAGGCGTCAGGACCTTTTAAACCTGACATTTATTGGTGCCGGTCAACCCGGGAGCCACACCCGGGCGGGCGAACGTCGCTGGATATTTCGGGGGCCAACGAATCTGACGTCAGCGCTTCACCATTTGAAAGCGGGTCCCTGAGCTGCGGCGCGGCCGTCCGCCCGGATGTCGGTTCCCTGTCGGACCAGGCGGATCCGGAGGAAGCCAGGTATTGTTTTTCAAATTATTTTGTGCCACCATTTTAAAATTTTAAATATTAACACAATTCGTAAGGGGTGATTTATGTGAGTAAGGAAGCGCGCGCCGGCCGTTTTGCAGTAGTTCGGTCGAAAAGAAAAGAAACTGGATCGTGCTCGTCTAAGGAGTTATAGAAAAATAATTAGGCCATAACTCATTGAGAAACTGGGTTTCTCGGGAGACAGGGTCTCCCTTACGGAAAGCACGGTTGCGTTGATTGACGGTTCTGCGGTCCGTCTGATAAAAAAAAAGAAGAAAGGAAAAAAACCGGATCGCGTTATTCAAGGAGTTACAAATAGTATTAGGCCGTAACTCATTGAGAAACTGGGTTTCTCGGGAGACTGGGTCTCCCTTACAGATAACGCGGTGGTAAAAAAGAACGTCCTGCGGTACGTCTAAACCGGATCGTGTTGTTTAGGGAGTTACAAAAAGAAGAAATTAGGTCGTAACTCGTTCAAACCGACAGCACGGTAGAGTCTATTAAAAGTTCCTCGGTGTCGATAAATAGAAATTATCGACGACTTAGAGGTCTACTCACAATTTCACATTGAAATTTAGGGAATAATAAGGCATTATTTTTGGTGGTTTTTATTATTTTTATTTGAATATTGTTTGTAGCTGCGCAGCTGTGTGTGTGTGTATGAGGACAAAGAGAAAAAAAAAAGGTGGGGGTTTGAGAAAGAGCGTATGTGCGTGAGGGGGCGTGCGTGCGTGTGTGTGTGTGTGTGTGGGTTTGGAGAAGTAGCTGACCAGACAACAGCAAAAGAAGAGGTCTGGCTGGGCCAAGCCTGAAGGATCAGGTTTCAGGGTAGTGAGAGAAGAATTTGCAGAGAAGCTGAAGAGAAAAAAAAAAAAAAAAAAAAACCCGCACACACAACACCAGATGTGGAATGATCATTTTGCTGTATGCAAAGTGAGTGAATGGTGTGATTGGGGATTACAAATACCATTTGGAATTTTATCCCGTATAATGCAATAAGGGTTATAAACAGGAATAGTATTTGAGGATGACAGAGAGTGTTGTTGAAGAAGGTAAAGAAGGGGCGGGGTTGCAACTGCCCCCTGCATCCTGAATTACCCCCCCACCACCCACATTATCAGGTAACGCCACATAGAATGAGAACTAGATCAGACAGAACTGCATCGATAAGACAAAAAACCCCCAATAAAAGATAGATAAACCAAAAAAGCGCTCACCTCAATGTGTTGTGTGTATAAGTGGCAGTGTGCATTTGTGGCAGAGGCTGCATTGGCCCTATAGGGCTGCACACACATAATTATGAGCGATATTAGTTGAATTAAAGGACTTATTATGGGCAAAAGATAAAGATGGATTGTGTTGCTGTTATACTAACATGTTATTGTTGTTTGTAGTTGTTCAGTGTTGAGAACTGTGTGTGTCGTTTTGTGGGCCCGTGTATATGTCTGTGTGTCTGTCTGAGTGTCTGTCTGTGTGTCTAAATGTCAGGGAGAGTGATCAAAGTGGTTGGAATTATGCTAAAAGGATTGATGAAGTAGAGATAAAATGGAATCAAGGATTAGTAACCAACAAAAGGCTACTTATGAGTGACGAGATCTTATTGAGAAAAATAATTCCCAAATTTACAAAAGAAATTAATAAAGAAGATGATTTGAGGAGATAAATTCATTTAAATTTGAAATTAAATAAAATAACTTATACAACGGGATAGGCTTAAAAGAAAAGAGAGAAATAGCCTGATGTGCGTTTTCTGAAAAATAAAGAAATTGAACCCAGACGCCTAGGCTGGTTTAAAAAGATGAGTGAAGATAAGGAAGTTCATAAAAAAAACAAGATCTTGATAAAATTCAGTATTTAGACTCATGGAAAGCTGAACATGGTTTTAATGGTCAGTTAAAAACACGAAAAATAGCCGCATTGCAGAAATCAATCATAGCAAAGACAAAGAAAGACCACAAAAAGATGAAGAAAAATGGCTTTGAGGAAACAGAATATTGGATGAGGGTAGCCTTAAAAAGAGAAGAGGGTGACAAGAAACAGAAAAGATGAGACATTTGGGCAATACAAAGTGAGAATGACAGCTGTGTTTCAAAACCACAGCGGGCTGCAGGAAGATGGTGATGTGGATGGGGCATTTCAACAGCAGTTGAAGAATGCTTTACATGCAGGATCAAGAGAGGAAATTCATAAGTGGGTAAATAAACATTACATTTGCCTGCCAACAGGTACCCTGGAGGAGTATGTTAATCACGCCCTCCATGCTGAGAAGATAGAAAATAAAAAGAAACAGAGGTCTATAGACACTTTTTATCAGAATAAAGGTCAGAAAGTCTTTTATCAAGGTGGAAGAGGCTGAGACAAGGACGCCTTCCCACCGGAGATGATATTTTTTACAGTTGTGGCAGATCAGGACACTTTGCCAGAAACTGCCGTCAACCACACAGGAAGACCACACTAAAAGAAGGCCAGATAGCAAGAAATTGCCTTGAGAAGAAGCAGCCTTCAGCATGACTAAGATAGAAAGATTAAAGAACAGATGAGTTTTTAAATGAAGAGGTTTTCCTAAATTTACAAAAGATATTGGCTTTTGATTAAATGATTGAGCTGAAATAACCGTATTGGTAATGGGACACCAATTACCCTTTTTATGTGACATTGGTGCAGATAGGATTGCTTATAATAAATCAATTTCAAATGATAGGGCAAGTGAGAAAGGGGCCATAGTCAGATTTGCAAGGGGAAAAATGGAACAGAGTAACAGAATTAGAACCTGTGTGGTTGAGGGACCCAGAAGGCCACTGAGTTGGTTGCATGAATTGAAATTAGTTTTATTTTTACAGAATAATGAGAGCCCAAGTTGTGGGGATGTGATTAATTTACAGAAAAAGTTTAGTGATGAGATAATTTATATTTACATGATTCAATTGACAAGATATATCATTTTGATGATGGTTTTTACTTAATTGTATACTTGCGTCACCTTCAGAAAGGGAGAAGTAGGTGTTATGAAATTTTAACAATTGGATGAAGCTTCTGAAAGTGAACATGAGGAATTTTTGCAAAAACATAGGTGTTTCTTGATTTTTTAAATTTTGATTCGAGACATTGGTAGGTTTGAGTGGTTGTGGAAAAACTACAGTGAATTTGGAAATTAGGAGCAGACTGTGGAGAGGCTCCTGTGAGGAGGAGGATAGAAATTAGATTTTGCTTTTTGGTGAATTGAAGAAATAAATATTTTAGATTTCATATTCCAGTTGATGATGTTTATATTAAAGTAGGCCAGAGATGCAATGAAATGCAGAAATATAAATGATACAGGAAAAATTTGGCAAGGGCTATAATTTTCATTAAAGCAGAGAAGAAATTAGAAATTGCAAATAACATTGATGTGTACTTGTCCACTTCGAAGTAGAATTAACATGTTCATTTTGTGATAAGAAATTTGTGATTATGTGAAAAGGGAAAAAGAGAATTACAGGCTTTTCAAATAAAACAACCTAATTTAAATTGGCCAACTTGTAAAATGGAAAAGAAGATTCTAAATTATGCACAAAAAGCTTGAACGTGTTGAGCAGAAGGAAGAAAAAGAGAAAACATTTGAAAAAAAGAAGGAAGCAGAGAGTCTTGTGATAAACAATAACTTTTCAGGACGAAGAGAGAAGCAACAGAGGATCACATGGCGAAAGGAAAAAAAACTAACATAAAAAGTGTGTGTAGAAGGACTTCTACATCAACATGCGTTTTGCTTATTAGGCCGTGATACACTGACAATTGGACTTTAATATCAGAATCAATAGGCAAGGGCGAATTTAAACAAGAGTCAAAACTTTAAAAGGACGCATTGTCAGTGATAAGCGGGAAGAAAAATAGTAATAAAACTTTGCCAGACCACTTTTGTGTAGACACCTTCCTTGGGACTTTCATGACCTCCATTAAGTCCCTGACCTTTCATAGATAAAGTTGGAGCCCAAAGTCTCTCAGGGCTGTAATTTATGCGGCAGAGAAAGAGCCCAACAGGCTTAGGGTGAGTTTAAAACAATAGTATCATGGCCATAAAATGGGTTGTGTATGTTGGAACTTGTGGAGATACACTGCAAGATTGTATTTACAAAGCATCTTAATGCACTACCAAATTATTATTATAAGCCATTTGGGCAAACAGTGACTGCAAAAAATGGCTTCATGGACTTGTGTTGCTGCAGAAACATAGGAAAGTGAATCCATTTGCATATTAGTCACAACAATTTGGATTTCGTGGCAGAGAACCACTTAAGAGTGTGATCAAGAGCTTTCACTGCTGCTTTAAGGAATGAAAAAAAAAAGACATTCCATCACACGACATTCACATTGCACGGCGATTTAATTGTAACATTACATTAATAAGGTGCGATGCATTTAAGCCCAGCGCCATTCTTTTTCCACGCACCATTTAGAAGGCGCCACACGACTGTGGAGCCGTCCAAATTTTCACCAAACCCATGACTTGACTTTTTGACATATTTTCCTCCCGACTGGAGGAGTTAAGACGTGTAGGACTTGAAGACCAGGTGCACCTTCCAGACTGATAAGAAAGTGTCTGAGAACCAAGGTTGTAGGAAGAAATCACGCTGACTTTTATGCGATGGGAGTATTAGTAGTGCGATACCAACAGATAACTTGTAAAAGAGAGAAATTGTTAGGATAAGCAGGAAGAGCGTAGGCGGTTGTGAGCTAATTAAAATTTGGAGTTTCCCATCTTGTATGAGCTGTATGGTTACAATGTGAACTCACAGTCAAGATAAAATGTTCTTGTGTTCTGTTGATTTTGGGCGAACGGGTGCTTTAAAAATCACAAAAGATAAAAGAAAAGTTGCACATAAAACACATCTAAGTAAGTATTTGTAAATAAAAAAAAAATTTCTGAACAGAAAATGACACGATTATGATTGAATAAAGGCTGGAGCCAAGCCATAACCCCAGAGTCAACAAAGCACAAGAGGTTTCATGAAAGCACACACACACACACACACACACACACACCCCCACACACACACACACACACAGTAAATCAACTTGACAAGTTGATTTCAGGCCAGGAAAAAAGGCACCACTAATTGAACATGCACATTGGGTGGACAATGATGCAAACATTGAGTGAGACACGAGCAGACGTCGTGCCTCAACAGGGAGGAGATATCATATGGAATTGTTCCCACATACAGACTTTTCAACAAAAATTTTTTTTTGGACACTGTTATTTGTTTGGGTTGCAATATTGTTTGACTATGATTGATATGTTTTCAAAATGGATCAAGCTGTTTCCAACAACACATGCTGATGCTAAAAACGATTGGGAAAAGTGTTGTGTAATCAAATTATCTTGACATTTGGAATTTCAAGAAGTGATTTGAAGTGAAAATGATGCATTTTGTGAATGATGTTGTAACAAGTGGGACAGTTGTTAAAAATGGACTCAAAGCGTCACTGTGCATACAGTCTGCAGGACTTGTGGAACGCACTAATGAAAAAAAAAAAAAAAAAAAGGAGACAATGGCCAGACTGTGTTTCAATCACAGCAATGAGGACAATGCCAGCCGAAGGAAGGACACTATCCCCTATAGACTCTCAGGTTCATCAGAACCACCAACGAAAAACATGTTTGACCGAAAAAGATCCAAAAGACGCCAATACTGGTCAAGTGTTGTTCTGATTTACAGAAATTACGTCCGTGTGGAAGACCAACTCTTCTTCAAGGTGTTGAAACGACTCCGTTGGGGGGAAGTGAATGCTGAGATGGCCCTCGCCACATGATGGCGGTGACCCCGACGCTGCAAAGGTCGCGGGGCGTGGCAGCTGGATCCACCAGTTGCAGTACAAGCTTCACCGGTTTCCAGCTAAAGGCCTAGCAACGCGAATCCCTCCCCGAGTCACAATCTCGGACCACACGCACATCAGAACCACACCACCAGCCACAGATACGAATGTTGAAGCCACAGAATAAAAAGATTAGATATGGTTTGGAAATTAATGACGTACATAAAGAAATTTGAACCTTGATTGAAGAACATAATTGCATTTAAAGTTTTAAAAATGAAACAATTATTGATGTTATGACCACTATGAAGAATTTGAAAGACACAATATATATCGGGATAATTATGGTTTTCATTTTTTGTTATGTGTAGTCTGTTTTTGTTGCATTATTTTTATGACAAAAATGATGATTAATTGCATGTTTGTTGCCCAAAAGTAACATTACAATCTGATTGATGTTGAGTATGACAAACTCGAACTGGACAATGACGAACTCGAACTGGACACTGAAACGTAAAATGAATATGGACTTGTCGCCCAAGCCCCACACACGAAGATCCGGGAGGTAAAGACGGCTGTCTCCTCCTACAGCGAGGCAAGGGGCCTGCATCGAGTCCCCCAGAGACAAGCTCTGCGTGGAGACAGTTTTGTTATTTTTCACTAGGCACATTGAAATGTATTTTTATATGTTTTATTCCCTGATGACTCATCTTAAAGCCGTATGGACATGATTTAAATCCGACAAACAGGGGGGAAATGTGAGAGTATGTAAATAGTTTGTGTATTTTTAATCATGTTTTTTATACACTATTTGTATCAATGATAATTACACACACACTCACAGACACGCACATCATTGCTTCAGCACACATGCGCACACCCACACGCTTGTTTTAAGTTTCACTTTCCATAGGTTTCGTTTTTCTTTGAATAAAGTCCAGAGGGATGGGCGAAGGAGCCAGTGAGAGTGCGGGAGAGTGAACTGGCAAGACGTCTACTTCACTTCCTGGCTTCTCCTCCCATCGCGATGGAGAAAAGACAAAACCTTCCCTGGTTATTCCTCTGGTTCTCTGCATTTAATTCAGTCTAATGAAGGCGTCAGGACCTTTTAAACCTGACAGTCTCTCACCACAAAGCGCACGTATATCAAATTTGCTTTCAAGTCAAAGAGGAAAAAAAAAACAAAAAAAAAAACAGCCCAACGATGGCTCGTGTATCTCCGAAAACTCATGTCGGGTCACTCGTATCTCAAGGCACCACTGCTCATGAAATTTTTCATTTTAAAATATCAGCAATATTAAATAGAATATTTCAAATTAGATTCTACGACAGCATACCATCAAAATTACTGCACAGGACGCGACATGAACCCCCCCCCCCTTCAAGAAAGTGTGTGTGTGTGTGTGTGCATCATTTACATTGCAGTTAGTGACTCTACGTGCTAATGTGGCCCAACCCGCGATAGGCTACTCCAAAGCAAGGTGTGTTGTGTGCATGGTAACACACGTCACTACCTCGGGTGCACGCAAGGATGTGCGTGCACCATCAGCACCACCATGCCATACACATGCAAGTGGAATCCTAGCACCGCATGTGCAACCACAACACTGTCCGAAAAACACACAATTCGATTTTTCTGCATTGCGGAGGGGCAGCGAGGAGGCTCCCACTGACATGTAAACAACGCCACCACCAAACACCAGCGGGGACCAAGCTGTCAACATTCCCTGAAAATCCAAAATGTGTCCGCCACATGCCGCACGCCAGCCTTACCTTACGAGTCTTGTTCGTGGCTCGGTGTCGTCCCGAACGACCACGCTCACATCTGCTCCGGTACCGCGCCGCCGGCCGCTCGGGAAGGAGCTGAGGAAGAAACTGACACGAAGAGATGGGGGTGGGGGGGGGGGAGAGCGAGAGACCGGTGCGGTCCTGTCCCCAGTGGGTTGGGAGGGTGGTGCAGTGATCGTCCATGCCACTAGAGGGAGCCAAACGTGTTGTCATGAATGAGCACGGCAGCAAAAAGGCAACTTGCAAATAAATCAGTCCGACATCATATTAGAACACTTGGAATTGTTGGGGGTGAAAATGTCGGTCTACACTTAAAGAGAATTTGATCTTTTCCTTCTTTATTACATCATAACAGCATACATTTGGTCTTGGTACTGAAGTAATTTCGTGAAGTAATCCTCTACCACTTAAAACAGAGCAATCAAATTCAAATCTCTCAGCAGCACTTTTTGCCACCTTTTCGTTGTACCAAAGGAGGAGCTACGCCAGTTTTTTCTCTCTCTCTCTCTCTCTCTCTCAAAATTTGACATTAAATTTCTTCAATATGATCATTTCCTATATAAGGGCAAAAATGATCCACCTTAATACTTAATCCAATGAATATAGTGTTCCATGCTTAGCGTACCGGGAATTGTGTAAGTTAAGTACCCAAATCGAGAGAAGCAAGCCAGGAATGCTATCAACAAGTATTTAATTTCAGGAATGTAAAAAAAAAAAAAGAGAGAAAAAAACGGAGACAAGGCACTTTGGAATTATCAAAAAGATCTAAATGAACTAAAGTCCCAAAAGCAGTAAAAGCAACAAACAATCACACTAAACTCACCAGCTATAGGATACAGAGACTTGGCAACTTAAAAGCACGACAAGCAAAAGTAATGACCCAACAAACACTGAAAGGAAGCAGGGAATTAACTGACAAGATGACGAGGAACACCTGGACAAGACACGAGTGGCTTAGGGAGCTGATTGGAAGACAGAAGGCGAGAATAGGTGGACACAAAAACCAAATGGGACAGACATGAGACAGAAGTAAAAAATAATCGAGACAAAAGAAAAAGAAAATGCTGACTGGGCATACCTAAAATCATTCATTTCTTTTTTTTTTCTTTCTTTGAAAATATTTTCCTGCCTGCTTTCCATCAGGAACACATGAAAAGGGCGCGTCTCGTCATTACAAGGTCGTGACCATGTGACAGTCCAAACGCATGATCCCGAGGGATTACATTTAAATCTTGGATGTAAACGCCGCACCACAAATAATACTGTGATGTTGTGACAGCACCCCATTAATAATGCAGCGATGTGTGAGCGAGAGTGGCCTTGAACTAATTAAAGGACTTGGCTGCCAGGATGGCCGAGTGGTCTAAGGCGTCGCGTTCAGGACCCAGTCTCCCCAGGAGGCCTGGGTTCGAATCTCGAATTTCCCCATTGTGGGACTAATAAAGGGCAAATTAATTAATAATTGAAGATGGGTAAATTTTAGAAAACATTGATAAAGTACTAAAAAAATATTATTATATAAATAATAATTTTAATAATATTAATTAAAAAAATAATATATTAATATTTAATAATGAATCATTTTTGCCACCTTTTTCATAGCGGTACCAAAAGAGGAGCTACACTAGATGCAGTCATTTTTAGGGATATATTTTTTTAATTCCTATATTTTCTCATGTTGGCCCATTCAAAAGCGTACTTAAATTACAGCACTGGGACAATGAAAGTGTAGACATGGTAGCAAAAAGGGGAAACTTGCTGCTATGCATGCTCTCGTTCTCTCTCTCTCTCTCTCTCTCTCTCTCTCTCTCTCTCTCTCTCTCTCTCTCTCTCTCTCTCTCTCTCTCTCTCTCTCTCTCTCTCTCTCTCTCTCTCTCTCTCTCTCTCTCTCTCTCTCTCTCTCTCTCTCTCTCTCTCTCTCTCTCTCTCTATATATATATATATATATATATATAACACATAAATAAAATACAAATATAAATCGATTCACTTCACTCAATTATTGGGATTTTATATTCTGATTCAGATTCTGATATTGAATTGCAAATCGCATTAATCGTGATATAAACCTTACCGTCTCACAAAGGAGTCTTAAATGCTAAAGAATATGATGTGAATCTGAAAGGCAATTTCTAAAATATCTTTTCTAGGACTACCATAGTAACTGTTGCATACTATTCTTTGGAACAGCACAGTTGTGGTACGACAGGCCTGTCTGTCAAGTCACTACTCATTCCCGGCAATTTTCATGAATTTTTCATGAATCTTGACATCAAAATCAAGGTCTATGCCAAAGGTAGGTTCTTATGTTTGCTTTGATTGTGTTTGTTTATTCCCAGCAATAAGAAACTGTTGAGGAAAGACAATTTTCCGCCCTGAGAGAGATGGAGTCCATGTCTGCCCAAGCAGAGGGAATTATGTGACATGTGGGGACCGTGAATAAGAACAGCAAGTGTATCAATTTTGCGCTCAAGTTATTCGAGATGCATGTGTGTTCAACCCTCGGACAAACACGACTTCTCTTACCAAGCAAACAGAGACGAGGCCTCGCTGGCGCATAACTTGAATACGAGGAAGAGCAAACAGCCTGCTGTCTGGAGGGAAGAATGGGTGACTGTCATCTTGTGGAGGAGGAGGAGGAGGTCGGTGATAAATGAGGATTTAGCTTCAATGATCTGCGTAGGGGCTCATGCAAAAGTACCCCCCCTCCCTCTCTCACTCTTCAACTATATACACATGGGACATAGTGGGGGAGCCTGGGGGATATGATTCAGGGTGTGGAAAGGATTAGAACGGGGCAAGTCACATGACTGGGGGAGGTGATATGGATGTCACTTTTGTGCAACAAAGGACGTTTTGGTTTGAGGATATGTGGCGCAAAAAAAACAAAAAAACAATGAAAGACTGACTTGATTGACTTGAAGAGGGTAAAGCTTGAGATATGCATGGAAATGTGGAACGGTCATTATGAGCAATAATCATCCTGCATCTCCCGGAACTGCCAAAAACCATCACATTTACATACCATGTCAAAGCTTTGCCATTTGCACCCTTCGGGGCTGTAGAACCAAGCGTTTAACATTCGTAGAATATATGAGGTCTGTCTGAAAGGTTACAGGACTGGGGTCTTAAAAAGCTCTTTAAACAAAACTAACCCATCCGACTCGACCATTAATTCTTCGTTTTTCGTAAATTGTGAACAACTATGCAAATGATGGTGTGTGTGTGTGTGTTCAACGAAGTAAAATTTTACTAATGACTCAAAACAATTACCCTCCCGGAAGCCCTCCAACAACGAGGCAGCGACACATCCTGTCGAAAGTCAGACCATCAAAATAAAAGTATAGAGTACAAAAATATAATTTGGTGGCTTAATTTTATTGTCACACTCAATAAACCAGCACAAAATATTTGTTTGAATATTACTGCTATATATGCCACCATCGGGTCAAATAAAGTGGGGTGAAATTGTTATTACACCGGGATACATTTATTTTGAAAACTTGCTTTTTTGTGGGGAATATTGTGCAGAAGATGCCCGAACCAAGGATGCCAAAGTCCGGTTCTAGAGAATGCCCATTGAGCTTGTTTTAGATGTCTTCCTCTTCCAACACACCCGAGTCAAATCATCAGAATCGTTATCGCATGTATTCGATGAAGCTGTAAGATCGTCAACCGGCCAACTTTCAAGGGGAAAACACATTTGTTCATTTTCAACATTGTCAAACTGAAATAATGTCCGTTTTTTTAATGAAAGGAAATTTAAACATGTTATATTTTAATCTGATTCATTTAGTAATCAACAAAATAATTGATAGATGAATTGATTATTAAAATAATCCTTAGTTACAACAGAGTGCGCAAAATACGTTTTTTTTTTTTATCATTAACCGCAAGTTGCTTCAAGTCTAAAACCAAATAAATTATTTTCAGAAAGAACCTTGACGATCTCATGTTGAGAGGACTTTGGAGAAAGGACAAATCTGAAAGCGAACAGGCTCATTGCAGGTGGAGCTAAAAGCTGTTTGCACATGCCGATCAATCATATAGGCTGGAAGATAATGGACGCCGAGGCAGACGTGCAGACGACGCAAAATGAATCCGCCGGGAATTGGATGAGGGGGGGGGGGGTTCGGGACGGCGGGAGAGGTAGGGCTGATTGGAGGCAAGTAGAGAAGGACCGCAAGAGTGGCTTCCAGTCAGGAAAGAGTGCACAGAGCACAGAGAGGTCAGTGTCAGTGCATTGGCGCCACTAGGGGGCAGTAAAGTCAAGCGGAAACGCAAAAAAAATGATTGTGTGTACAGAAAAGGCATAATCTTTGTAATATTATACACCATTGCAGAACAAGCCTCGAGTCAAAATTGGAGGAAAATGATTGTTTATTCATTCAGTAGAGCTCCCCGTCTGAAGAAACAAAGAGAAATTACATCAAAACAACAAAAGTATCGTGTTAGTACAAATCTGTTTCTTAAATACAAAAACAAGCTGAAATATTGTTGGCAGTGTAGAAATATGTCACCCGGACAAGCTATATCGGTAAAAAAAAAATAGTAATAATTAAATCAGGCGTATATGATTTGTATCTGTCCAGTTCATTGCAGAAAAACATACTGTATGTACACAATGCACAGCAAAAAAAAGAAAAAGATTACAGTATATTTATATATATATATATTCTCTACATTTAATACAGTCCTATGAACATTAGAAATCATGCACAACAGCGCCACCTTCGCAAGATCTGTACAATCCACTCGAAGGTATATTTACATATTTCAACAAAATATTCTACAGGCCATCATATCATAACAATAAAAAAAAAGTCAAACTTGATGCAAGTTAAGAAAAAAGAAACCTTGATCCCATATAAAGGCTCTCAAGAAGCGTCGTTAGTACAAGTCAACAAATTATTGGAGAAATTGATACAGTGTGTGGATGCTGTTTACATTCGAATGAGGATGATGATTATTTTTTAGCATGGTCGAGTGAGATTGCACAAAACGATGCGTACCGCCTCCAAGGAAAAACTGAAATCAATTTTTCAATTGTTTTTTTTTTGTTTGTTTGTGTTCTAGTAAATTTAAACAAAAAAAAAAAGAAAATAATCCTTGAGCTTCACCAAATAGGAAATTTTCTTCCTTAGCCCCGCCCCTCAATTAAGAAATCAAGAAAAAAAAATGTCCTTGGCAGAGGTAAAAAAGCACTCATACACCAGAACACAGATCTCCGTCACGATAAAACTGCTCAAGTGTTTTAAAACAGTTCCGATTTGCACATTCATTCAAATTTTCTATTGAATTCATTTTAATTGGACTGTTTTGGTTGTCCTAGAAAACAATTCACCTCTCATCCAAGCAGACTTTATCAGTTCATGCAACAAGACTTACTTAGGACAGCGTTTGCCTGCTGTCCTAACATGTTCCGTTATAAATGTCGTACAGGCCTCAGCAAGGAAAGGCACTAGCACCCCAAAAAGCAAAGGTCACATTCAGGCGCACACTGGGGAGGTTTGGGAGGTCACGTGACATGCTATGCGACGGGTCATGAAGAAGCGGATGGACAGCACAGTGTTGTTTTCGTCTCGCATGCCTGCAATGATCTTGCTTTGTATGAACAGTACTGTGGAAAAGTCTCAGGTCAGCGCTAGCTTTGTAGTTTTGTGTCGGTTTTAAGTTAGCAGCCTGTTTCCTGGTTCGTGGCGGATGGACGTTATGATTTTGGTGGTGGACTGTTCCGTTAAGTTCATAATGGAAAATCAAATTCTTTTGGAATGTCTCTCTCCCTCTCAGAAACATTGACGTATTCCTGCTAATTATCTGAGTAGTGACCGAGCTAGCTAACAAAAAAAAAATTAAAAAAACAATTCCTTGTGCTTGCTAGGTAGCGTTCCAAATAGTTCAGCTAATATAAATGCTAACATTCCTCTGCAGATTTTCTGGAAATTTCTCATATGTTTTGTTATATCTATAGATGGCTAGTTTGCGCGCAAACTAGACAGCTAGCTAGCTAGCTAGCCAATTTAGCAACAAATGAACAGAAAAACCGAAATTGTTCTATAGTTTCTCCACAGCCCAACTAAGTAACAACTAGAAATCTTGGCAAACAGTCAAATTTCAAAGTAACCAAAATAGTTGGTGTAGGATAGATTTAGCTAACTAGCTAACGCCTATAGGGCAAGCTCGTTTGCCAGCTCACCTGGAACAAATGAACAAACGTAAGAAGGAACATACAAACAAACTAAAACTAACTAACTTACTAACTAGCTAGCAAGCGAGCTAAGCAACCCAAAAACGCAAGTCCTATCTTTAGGGGGGGTACTTTGGGTGGGTGGATAATGAAAATGAAGAGGCTTGTAAATGACTAATTAGCGTACCTTCTGATTAAAGAGTGTATTATCAAGGGTACCAGGCTAATTTAGCCAAAAGAAGCTGGATGAAACTACAATAATCTAAGGCTGGACTTTGACTAATGCACAGCACTGTTGCGTCGATTAATTTTGTGTACAATATTTTACGTGGGAAGAAAACAACATGGGAGTCGTAGTTTGAACATATAAGCAAATAGACATTTTTATAATGTTAGTCGACGACAGGCACAAGGGTAATTCTAAGAGGCAGAAAAGTGATTGACTGCCGCTGACCTGAATTAAAATGATGACGATGTTGGTTTTCTTAAAAAGAGAAATCTAAATTAATGAATGGATGTTGTGACTAGTTGAACAAAGCTCGCAAGACGTAGTAGCCTCTTGGAAATAAAACCAAACTGTTGAAAGGTCATGGCGAAAACGTCTAGATAGTCCGATGAGGGGATTGTTTATGGTAAAGGCGCCCTCCATGCATGTCCTTTTCACTCGCGAAGGATGGTGAGGCTACACGAAGGAGTTCAAGGAGTTCATGGCATTAATTGGGGACGGCGCCTCGGAGCTTTCGTGGCCCTCGGCGGTGACGGTGGTGTCCCGGCTGGCGCTCTTTCCGCTATACTGGCCGATAAACGAGCCGTCCTCGTTGAACTGGCCGTCGCCTCCTTCCCCGTAGTCTACTAAACTGTCGTCACTGTCGTCCCGCTTAACCGTCCCGCTCGATGGCGTGCGGCTCCCTTTTAACGGTTTATGGTCCTCATTGTCGCTGAGGGAGAGAATGACATGCAAGGCGTTAGCGGTGATGATGATGTGCCGGATGAAGTTTTGTTTTCTTTCTTTCTTTTTTTTTTTTTAGACAGAGCATCCATACAATAACATTTACCATTGCTTAGTCCAGTGACTCCCCAAAATTTGAGAACCCTTGGTGGAAATAAAATCCAATGGGATTACAGGGTTATTCTAAATCTTAAACTGTAAAAGTAATGAGTTTAAGTTTTAAATATTATGGGTTGTAATAAGTTTAAATGTGTACAAAGTATTTAACGAATTGGATTATCTGTTATCTGTTCTTGTGTTTCACTGAGTTGTGTTGTTTCCGATTTTCATGAATGCGTCACGCGACTCACTGGACGGGAGGCGCGAGCGAGAAAGAGAGAAAGCGAGTGATTCGACGTGCTGACGACGTAGCAAATTACCTGGAGTTGTCATCGGTTACGGCCAGCAGAGCCGTATTGTAAGAATAAAGGCGAGAATTTAATGGAGGTCTGAGGTCTGTCTTTTAAAGACGCTACAGTACGTTGACGGGGCATTTTATTTAAAAAGAAATATATAGTTTCTCCATACTGTGGATTTTCAACCATTCTGGTTGAGTATAGAACTCTCAAAACACATTAACTTTCTACAGTCGTTGGGAATCACTGGTTTAAGCTATGGTAAAAATGTGGTTAGCTCCATGTCTTAAAAAAAAAAAAAAAAAATAAAAATCAATGAGTGATTCGTTGGTTTCCATCAGGCAACAGGGGAATAGACGTCAAGCAATGTCACACTGGTTTGGATTCCCCTTGAAACCAAATAAGACATGAGGTGGTCGATGTGTTGTTCTGTTGCAGCGTCACAGACACAAAAAAGGCTGTGATGGCAAACTCAGAAATGACATCTTAAAAAAAAAAAAATGCAACCAAACAGCATCCATCTTAAAGCAAGCGTGACATTTTTCAACAAAGCGTGACATAATTATCAAAGAAACTTAAAGTCTTTGTCATGTACATGAGTGGAACGTCAATGACACACAGGCAGAAAGTCGTCATGATGCTGAAAGATTTGTTCAATTTAGACATGTCATGGGCGGAAGTATTGACACACTTGGGGCGAACATGGAATTGGTGCACGGACTAATAGTTGACTGGTGTCGATTTTTCGTTTTTTTTTTCCTGACTTGAAGGCCACGTACATAAGTGTGTGATTGTTATGCCACACTAAAAGCTCTGAAAGGGATTCTTTTGACGACACTAGAGTGTCATTGCTATGCCACATAAACAGCTTAAAGAGTTTTTACTTCAATTACTCAAGCATAAAACTACTACACTAAACAGTTTTAAGAGAGATTGTTTTGGCTACATGAGTGCGTGATTATTATGACACGTACTTCGCTCCAAGAGGAATTGTTTTGACGTTGTGATAGATACAGTATGCCAATCGAGCAGTTTCCAGAGTTTTTTTTTTTTTAATCATGCAAGCATACAACTTGTTATGCCCCACACAGTTTCAATAGTGTGTGATTGTTATGCTACAAACACATCTTAAAGAAGCATTGGGATCGTTACAGTACACCAAACTTTTTTTTAAAGGGCTTTTTTTTTTTTAATCACATGATCATGACTTATTATTTCACACGCAGTTTCAAGAGAAATTGTTTTGACTACGTAAGAGTGTGATAGTTTTGCCAGACAAACAGATTCCTGGCAATTTTTTTTTAACTATTATGCCTCACACAGTTTCAAGAGGGATTGTTCATGAGTTCATTCATGATTGTTACATGAGTGTGTGATTGTTATTACTATATACACAGCTTCGAGATTCTGTGATTGTTGTCTTACATAGCTTCGAGTGTGATTGTTATGACAGCATTAGCATGTTAGCATTTTTTACACACTGCTTCCAGAGTGATTGTTTTGACTACACGAGTGTATGACTGTTGCGCCACACGGAGTTTTTAGCTACCCGACATCGTATAAGTACGCCTCACATGACCTTAATGCACTCCGAGCAACTTTAATCCAGCTCACGTCGAGTTGACTGCACTGCAGACGGTAACAAGAGTGTATTTGTGGCTCCAGTTTGGTGATAAGCCTCGTGTGATCCAGCTGCTAAGATGCTGTTAAAACCTTTTTATTTCACCAGTCACACCTGGCGCCCCCCAAGGTTCTGTCTCGGGGGCCCGTTTTTTTCATTGTTCTTGTGCTAGGGTCACATCGTATGCAAATTCAACAGCGCATTTCTGCTAAGCCTGTGGGGAATGCGGTGCAATCCATTTTCTGACATAAAAATATTGATTAAAATGTGTGTCAATAAAATCGCCCAGAACAGTTAACTAACGGATGTGAAGTCCACATTGCAGAAAAGACTCATTGTGTTCAGACACCATGAAGGCTTTAAGACTTTACAAATATTCAAGTTGATGACTGACAGCCTGCAATGCATTTTCAAGCAAGCGTTTGTTTTTTTTTGTTTTTTCATCTCTCCACAGTGACAGTCACCCTCTTCACACACGCACACACATGACATCGCGCTTACCTCTCCTAAGGTCGCACTGAGAGATTCCCCTACACATACTCGCATGTAAACATGGTCTGATCCAAACAGGTCTCTTATGTCACTTATTGAGGACTTAACACAGCAAATGTTTGAAAAAAGAAAATAGACATTTTTACCCATGCTTTTGTAATGTTGAAATTTGTAAATTGTTAGATATGTAAGTAGATACTGTCAAGTTGTACAAATGTTGTACAAATAGTCTGCTAGTTGGTTCAAATTGTCTGTTTTTAAACCTGTGGTTTGTTACTCAAAGGAGCATTGGGGTTAGAAAAAAATATTAAAATTATGGGGACAAAAAGTTAAAAAAAGAAAATAGCAACGTTATCAGGAGGTAAATAGACAGTTGAAATTACGTCGTTATCCTCAAAAGAAAAAAAAAAATCCATGAAAATGACAACAACCAAAATGAACAATAATGTAAAGGAAAATTCGCGCCACACCAAAAAAGAAGAAAAAGTATTTAACAATATTACAACATTTTTTTTTTTTTAAATAAGAGCCTTAAAAGTAATATTACAAGAAAATAATTCGTAGAAACGGAGACATCAAAGTTACATTCCACTTTCCCCTAAACCTATTCCCTTAAAATTACAATTTTATATATATATATATATATATATATATATACACTGCACATATTTAAAAAAATATGTATTTATATATATATATATATTTTAATATAATATATATATATTTGTATTTATTATTTATATTTTATTATCATATCTATTTAATTTATTTATTATTGATATTGTATTAATACATGTTTTTTCTTTTGATCATACTTTGTATTTTTTCTATGTAGTTGCATTGGTGTCGTTTCATGGACTTTTTTTTTTTTTTATATATTCTACATGCAACGTTTAAACCCATGCGCTTCTGTACACATAGACGAACAATCCATTTCAACACATGATAAGCTAATGCAGCCATTTTAATATCCTCATAAATGTAAATCAGCTCTTCACAACGTGCATCCCACATATATCTATATCTTTTCTGTACATATAGATATGCATGTTATATCAGTATTAATTCTATCAAACACATTTGGGTATACATACAAAAAAAAAAAAGGGAATATAAAGTACTTTTTTAAAAAAATTTTGTTTGGACCCCCATGACGTTGTTTGTGCACATTACAGTCATAAAAAAAAAAAAAACATGACAACACAGACATTATACAGAAATGTTGCAAGTAAAGTGCTTCGTTCTGTGTGCAGCCTCCAAACAGGCATAGCTTGATAACGGTGAGCTTCGGTCGCTGTCTTGAGTAGCTTATTATCAATAGGTTGCAAAGAAGTTGAATGGAAATTTTTATTGGAAGAAATAGACCCCCCCCGTCATCCTGAGAACCTGAAGAATCCCATCGAGCAAAGAGTCCAAAAAAATGTGCCATCCAAGGACGCCACACTCTCCCAAAAAAAGTGCTTTTTAATCATTGTCAGTGCTAATTGGTGAAAAGAGCTCCTGCCCGGCTAGAACGAGTCGATGGGTTTAAACGGGCGTCTCGGGCAACTGAGCCTTGGATGCGTTCTCTCACCTGTATTCCCCGAAAGTGCAGTCTTCGTCTTTCATGGGCTGGAATTCCGGGTCTGTGTGAGCGTCCTCCTTCTCTTTGACTGCGCCCAAAACAGAAAGAGAAGTTAGCTGAAGAAAGTTAAATAGCAAAGCCTTTTTGCCGCTGTTGCTATGACAACTGCCCAAGCACCAAAATGTTTTTTTCCAACTAAACTTCACAGTGTCTCCACGTGCTTGAAATCAGCCAGTTCTGGTGTGTAATTTGGTTAAAACATTTTTAAACACAATCCCTTAAAACTTACTCAGTAGCGCCCCCCAGAGTAGATTTAGAAAAATTGACAAAAAACTGACAAAACAATTGCTGGAAATGTTTATCATAACAGTACGCACGTGACAAGAACCAATGCCCAGAATTGAACAGGAAGTTGTCTATTTTTGTTTGAAGTAGCCCAAATTTCAGGCCTTCAACTTTGATTGTGTCCTACAAAGGAATTCACCCGACTAAAGCAAAAATTTTACACATACACAGAACGCTCAGCTAAAATCTTTTTCATCCAAGTCCCACCAGTTACTTCATGTGTGCCCCAAAGCTCTGTCCTCAGCCCCCAACTTTTCGTGATCAACTTCCTCTCCCTTTGCACTATTTTCCCCAAATTTAATAACATTTTATTGAAATTGAATTGTACATGATAAATAATAATAAAACAATAATAATAAATATAATAACTATCACATTTATTATTAATAATGTATTTTGTATAAATATGTTGAGCATTCCTCACCTGGATATTTGCCTCCTTTGTTCCTCTGAATGAAGCAGATGATGAGGAGGATGAGGATGAGGAGGGCGATGGCACACATGAGGCCGATGAACCAACCCTGCGTGGCGATGTCCACCTGTCGACTCGCCACAGCTGAGCAGCGAGGGAAGACGACGAAGAGGAAGAAAAGATGAGGACACTTTTTGTACTTTGTATTCTCCTTGACATGTCGAAGCGTTATTTGAATCTACTCGCTTAGAAGCGGGTCGTGTTTGGTTAGCTTGCTAACCACTTTCGTGATGGAGAATGTTAGAAACATCCAGTGTTGGAGGGGGGGGAGGAGTGCATGACGTTTTGGAAATATTAAATGCTTTACAATTTTTTTTGTAACTTATGGTTTCCGATAAATACACTTCAACCCTTTCAATCAACTCAGTATTCTTCTCTCGGCCCTTTTGGTCTCGTAGTCCTGTTGTCTTGCGTCATCATTGGCTGGGTTTTTCGTGACTAATGATGTGTCACTAGATGAGTGCTTCTCAAATAGGGGGGCAGTGCGACGCTGGGTGGGGGCGCATGTGATCCTGGGGAACATGCTTTTTTCCCGCCATACTGCAATAAAGTGTAATTGCACCTCCACTCCACTAGCTGGCAGTAGCGCTCACATTGCCCTTTGTGCAGCAAATATTAACTCCTCTGTGTTGGTTTGTTTTGCAACAAAAATGCTATTATTTATAATCGCGGTGGAGAGTTGGTGGTGGTGGTGGTGGGGGGGCGGAGGCGGCGCAAATTAGAAAATAACAGAAAATAATTGAGAAGGACTGCCCTAGATGAATTACAAAGTGGTGCCGTCAGCGACCGAAAAGCGTCTTGCCAAGCGGCCATTTTGCAACACTGTTCCAATGTCACATTTGGGAAGTAACTTGCCCAACACTGAACACATCAAATATTACGTGGATGATGTGTATCACACACACACATATATAGACAATCACGTCAACACAAAAACAACCCACAAAGACATCATCCACATGCTCACAACTTCACTATAGGTGATATTTCGATATTAATGCAAGCCAACAACTATATTAGCGCTATAACAAAATTAACAACTCCCTATAACGCTACGGAGCATGCCTGCTTGAGACCTCAACCATCCAAAGAACCGCTCACAAAACAACACTCAAAAAAAAAATTAATAAAAAATGCCAAAGCTCGGGTGGGCCCAGGAACGCGCCTCACCTGGCACCGTCACCGTGAGCTCCTTGGAGCGGTGGGGCTCTTGGTCGCCGTGACCTTGGGCCACCAAGCGCACCCTATAGGAGAGGCCCTCCTTCAGGCTTCTGAGCATAAAGTTCTGAGAGCCGTTCACCAGCTCTTTGCGCCACTCGTCTTCGCCTTCACCTGCAGGGGGAGGACGGCGAACAACACAGCAGATGTGTGCGCGGTTGGAGACGGCATGGAGGTTGTGATATGATGGGAATGTGCTGGCGGACTCGATAGCAACTATTTTCTGCTCTTATAGACTTATGAGCCACTTGATTAGGTATACTTGCACAATAATAGGATGTTTGATAGGTATCTTGAAACATGATACCATTTAAAGACGGTTCGAGTGGAACGATTGCATTAGGTTTGATTTCATAATCTCTCTATTTATGGTTTATTGTTGTCAAATTAAATACATGTTAAGGAACTACGTCTGTAATGTACTGCAACGTGTATGGTAAATGTTACATTTACTTGTAAGATATATGCCCCTAGTCAATAAGTGTAAAAAAAATACGTTTTAAAGTGTAATGATTAGGTTTAGTTGGATAAAATAAAAAATAAAAAAATAAAAAATAAAATATTAAAAATAAAAGAAAAATAAAAGAAATAAATTAAATAAAAAAATAATTCAATTCAATTCAATTCAATTTAAAGACTTCACCGTTCATGTCAGTTTTTGTTGCATCCTTATTAGATACGGCTCTTGGTAGGAATCAAATAAAAAATAAAAAACTGAAATATCATTTTTGAAAACAAACAAATCCATATATGAAAGGTCTCAAAAAGATTGTGCAAATGTACCTAATGTTGAGGCCAGTGAGCATACGTCTTCTTATTCACTGATGATTATGACACATTCGCAATTGCCTTTTTCTCAATCCACAACGCAGATAAAAAGAAAGCACTCGGATCCAAATCAATACTGTGATGACCGCAACCTTTGATGCTTGGAAATACACAAGGGCGGAAAAATTTGGAACCTAATCGCCATCTTATGTGGAGTTCTCATCAATGAAAATAATATTAATGACATTGCTTACTGTTCTCCACTATGTATTCTAAATAAATGTTTCTCTCCGGGCCCCAGTACTCCCAACTGATCAGGGTGCCGTCCTCTCCCCTGGAGGAGTTAACGCTGCCAAAAGGGCTGGCCGCCGGCGCTGAACACACAAGAGAGAACATCTGTTGGCGGGCGTGATGTGCTGAGGTGCCCACCGTGGAGGGAGGGGGGTGAAAACGCTCAAGGCGGCACAACCAGAGGATGAATGCACAAACACGATGCATGGGCAACGTCGACACACTGATCGAGGATGGGATGTATCATTCCTTTGGGGGGGGGGGGGGGGGGCAAACAAACAAGCCTTTCCATGCGAGGAGAAGCCATCATCAAATACAGTGGAACTTCCATTGGAACGGAAAAAAAAAAAAAAAATCAACATGCATGTGTGAAGTCAACAAAACTTTTTTTTTTTTTGGTCTTGGTATGGACCATAGAACAGGAACTGGAATGTCCTGGCTCAATTATTTAAGATGAGTTTTTTTTTTGTTTTTTTTTTAAAGAAACCACCACGCCTGAGGAAAAACAACCAATCAAAGACACGTGACGACGTCTCAATTATCTGCAGCACAATCACAGCCGCTCACTGGCACAACCCGCAGCCTCGGGCGGCTATTACGCTAAACTTTTAGTAGCAGCTACGAACGGTAGCCATGAAACTTGAAAAATGGAGTTAGTCCACTCTCAGTGGCTCAATTCAATTCGGAAGTCCACCCGTGATTGTGTTTGACGTTGGAGGTTCCACTGTAGCGTTTTTGCATCTTTGCTTTTGAGCGAAATATTTCAACACAATGCGACAAAAGCAAGATTGAGGGTTGTATAATGTGCATGCCCATGCGCCGTGCGTCACGATAGATACCGCTGCTTCCCGTGGCAACGTCTTTGTCGAGATGAGTCATGAGAGCTCAGATACGATGGAGACATAACAACAGGACATGGTGGGTCACAATCGATGCTGACACACACACACACACTTCCAAACACATACACACACACACGCCGTTGGCAGCAATGCAACTGGACGAGACTGTGTGTCATGCTGTGTAAAGAGCTCAAATAAAAATACGTGTGGCCACTCGACATAACAGTGACGACGACACAAGAATATTAAAACACTGAATATGACTGCAATTTTCTATTGTCTAAAACTAAACATATGGTAAATAAGGTGTTGAATTACTTTTTTTTTTCAATTGTGATGCATGTAATGTAGATATGATACAAAATTATTGTTGATTACAGTGATTTTATTGTTTTGTCGAAATATTTCCCAGTAATTCAATTATTCCATTTAAATTCGGAATCATTTTTAAGATTTATTTATTTATTTTTTTAACCACATACATGAAGGACGTATTTCGACTCAACATGAGACTGGCGCTTTTCTGGTCTCTATTGTGCGTTTTAATTTGTGCTCTAATTTCCCGCTAATTTATATGACACCATATGGAAAACACTTTGTAACAGCTGTTGTGAAATGCGCTATATAAATAAATATGTATCGTATTGTATAAAACACAGTATGTAAAATGACTAAAAAAGAATACATATGCCACAATATTCTAAAGTCGTTAAGATGCTTAAGGATCCTCATTTTCGTCGATACCTTTGAGGTGTACTGCATCCATTTCCAACTTTAAATGAACAAATATGGTCGCTTAGCTTACAGGAAAAAAAATAAAAATAAAATAAATAAATAAATATATGAGAAAAATATATATAAAAAGCCTAATATCACTGTGTAAATTATATAAAAAATAATTATTGTATAATATATATATATATATATATATATATATAACACACACACATAAAAACCTCATTTCGGAATTAAAAACGTGAATCCGTCTATTTTTCTTGCTTACCTTCATCCACGATGGTGATCGCCTCCTGCGTAACGGCCGGACCGGACCCCTTGCGCGTTTTGGCATTCAAATAAAACTTGTAGCGCGTGCTGTACTTGAGGTTGAGCAATGTGACCGAGGTCTCATTGGCGGCCAGGGCCAGCTCCTCCTCTGGGCCCAGCTCATTGGAGTTATTGACTACGAGATGGCGGGATGGTGGGGAGGTAAGTTGAATAGAGGTGCGAGTGAAAGGAGGAGGAGGAGGAGGAAGTAGGTGGGTTAAAGTGTCAATGATGACAAGTGCGGAAAGTGTTTTTGGAGCAAAGAGGGTTGAGGTACAAGAGGCGGGAATGACAAAAGGTGACTTGTTAATTATGTAATCGAGCCAAATTAAACGGTGACTCTACGTGTTGATTCATCCTCTCTATCGTCTAATCCCAACAGGATGACGATACAAGACATGAGACAGCAAACTACATGAAGCGAGAGATTCATTGCTAAAGAAAAGAGCCAAAAAAAAAAAAAAAAACGCTCACCTGGGTGGTATTTCAGCGTGTAACCCGTCAGGAGTCCATTCCGGTCACGAGGAGGGTTCCACTCAAGACTTAAAGAGTCCAAATTGGGGTTGGTGACCGTCAGGGAGGAAGGAGCTCCGGGCACTGTGCAAATAAATTACAGAGACACACGATTGTCAGCAAAAGAGTTCAGGAAGACCTCAAAGGAGGGAGAATTAATGTTCCGTATCTTCGTGTGGGCTAAAGTGGAATCCAGGTCCGTTATTTTACTTTTATGTGTTGGAAATAGTCAATCCTTGTTGTGGCAGAAGCAACACAGAAGCGCCATTTATTCTTGTGGCAGTTGGCAAATACTTGATCATGAAGCATACTTCTAGCATGTACACGGTCAGGAACCCATGATACATAAATGACGGCATCCACAAGCGAACGCCGGTGGCAGTCATGCACTAAAAGTATTTGACAACAGCCAAACAGAATAGAAAAATAAATTTAAAAAAAAAATAAAATATTGAGCGTATATTCTGAACTATAGAGCGCCCCTAGTGGTGAAAGAAAAATCCACAGAAAAGCCGCACCGTTGTAATTAGCCCAGGGGCAAACTTTTTGATTGTCGGGCCACAATGGGTTCTAAAATTTGACTGAGAGGCCGGACCAGAAGCAGATGGATGGAATGTTTTGGTAACCTCACCTCATCGGAGAAAAAAGAAAATACATGTAATTTTTAAATGAAAGTGAACAAAAGCATTACAACAATATATATGTCTTTGAAAAACCACCGTATTTAGAAAATAAAACATTAACAAGGTTTATTCATTTCATTTTTTTCAAGTTCGGCGGGCCGAATTAAAACATTTAACGGGCCGCATGTGGCCCCCGGGCCGTAGTTTGCAAACATCTGTATTACCCGCATGCTTCAAAATCTAGGAAAAAAGTAGCGGATTATCGTCTGGAAAATACGGTATATACCTTTCCTTCTTCATCATAGTATTTTTTTGGATTGGCGTGACTTATATTTTCAAAATCACATCTCACAACATCAACTCTGCCCATTTGAAAGCTACTAGGAATGATAATGGAGAAAATTCCTTCTCTCACCTCCTTCGGGGGTCTCAAACTGTTGTTTGTGACTCGGGGGACCCTCTCCTTTGCCGTTATACACCCTGACGTTGAATGAGTAGAGACTGAAGGGATGCAGGCCAGGCAGTTTTCCCTTGCTGCGGTTGCCGCTGAAGGTCAGGATCAGCTTCTCCGTGAGGTGGGGGTTATGTTTGTGCAGACTGCGCTCTCGCCAGTAATACACCTGCCAAAATGGAAATCCCCAGTTGTCCCATTTGTGCTGTTGGCATTCACTTTATTCCCGGACTTATTATGCTGTACCTTGTAGCCTTTAAGGTATCCACGGATCAATTTTTGAGGCACAGGCTCCCAGTGAACTTCGGCCAGGGTGCTGTTTAGCACGTACACTTGCACAGATTCTGGAGCGGCGACGGGCACTATGACGAGGAAACAGAAAGTGTTTTTTCACATCATAATAAAATAATTGAGGCCTCCCTAAAAGTTGATTGTAGTTGCGTAAAGATGCCACAAGATGGCAGCAAATCACTTCAAATGGAGAGGATCATAAAGCATCAACACCATGCTTCGAGAATGAACCCATGTTATACAAAATATAATCAATAGTTCTAGAAAATTATCCAAAACACAGCACAGTGAAATTAGGCTAATTTATTGTATTAGCTAGCATGCTAGCCTAAATAACCTACGAGCTCCAACGAACTGACAAACAAAAATGTGCACTTGCACTTTAAATGTAAATTTATTCGAGCAGCTACACTCTGTTTCGGTGCTAGAGAAGGAGCAGTTGGACTTACGATCCTCTCCAGAATGGCCGAAGGCAACAACGGGCTCGGGCGCCGCGCCGTAATCATTCACGGCCTGAACTTTGAGCTCGTACGGAACAAATGTGGGCGTTCCAGACACCACAAACTTGGAGTTGTTGGCTACGGTCGCCATGATCCACTCCGTGTCCATTATCTTCTGTCTCCACATCACTCGGTAATGGAGTCCCGGCCCGTTGGCCTGGAGGCCTGACAGCGGCTATGGAGGAGAAGTCAACATAAGTTAACAAGAAAAGTGTAATAATCAGAAAATTGCTGTGGTACCTTGACTCATTGGTGTAATTCGTTACATATCTAAATTTGAAACTCATATCACTTTTACGACTCTGTGTGTTGTGGAACGTTTAACTGTTTAGCACCACCACAATATCCAGTAGCTAGTTTTGTTAGCATGTCTATGGCAGTTTGCATTGCATTTGAAAAGAAAGTATTCCGCTTTGTACTGTGTTTAATTTCATAATAAATGTCAACTGTGAGTGACAAACAACGTAAAGCAAGCACACTTGACCTCTTTTTGACAAATGACCACTATTTGTCAAAACAGAGTGAAATATTTGCGGGCTTGAAATTAGAATAAAAACTACATTGGGCCACTCTTGAGTCAAGACCACTTTATTTTCTAAAAATGTACCTTCCATGAGATGACAAGATTGTCATGTTCTGTTCCAAAACCGTGAACATCTGTTGGATTCTCATCCGGAGCTTTTCGGGGAAAGAATAAAAAACAAGTTACACCCAAATACACAATGGGAAATATTTCACACTTGGTTTGTCGTACCAGAAGGCTCAGTCTTATACATCTTGGAGGGGAAACTGGGTCGGCTAACGCCCATGGCATTGATAGCGAGGACTCTAAAGGCGTAGTGAACGTAGGGCGACAGCTTCAGGTGAGCAGTCGTCTTCGTGCCGGGGACCTCGGTCAGGTTGTGCCAATGACCTCTGTGGTGGTGAAGCGAGTCTTCATATTGGATCAAAAATTCTGTGTGAGAAAATAAACCCCCCAAAAAACTGTCTTCATTAGTTTGAGTTTGCTGGTTTTCAACATTTTTTTACAGTATATACGAGCAAGTCAATGCAGTACCACTTTGTACCACAAAATGCTGTGGCAGCACTGGGGTCTAGTGGAAGTGATGCAGCGTAATTAAAAGCAAGAAGAATTTTTTTTTATTTTTTTTTTTAAGGCTATTAATTACAAAAAAAAGCTCCGCTAATTTATGTGAGCTCATGTATAACGTTTCACATTTTATGGTAGCATGAAGCTACAAGTGGTTAGCTGAAATGACTATTTGATTGAGCAATTCGGTGTTCAAAAATACAACATTTGATGACGATCAACGGCGAATGAACAGTTTGACGCAACCACAAGCGCGACAACAGGTGGTAAGCAACACTAAGTGTTTTATTACATTTGAAATGTATGGAACGCATATGGGAGCCGTACAACTATCATAAAATATTTTTATATGACTCTATGAATCAAGATTTTTGGATGGATCACGAGACAATTTATTCACAGTGGGTGAAAAGCTACTTAACCAGTTCGATAACCAACCGCAAAGCTAGCAGGACGGCTAACCGCAACCAATTTCAATCTTGTGAATCAAAAGCATAGAGCGGTATTCTGCTCCATGATACATTTAGTCCTGAACCCCAACACAGACATGGAAATAGGAATGAAGAACATTCAGCGCGAGATTCACATACTCTCAATAGGACTGTTGTGCTCATCCCCAGGAATCCATGTGAGTTGAACGCTCCTCTTTTTGTGGTCCGTCAGCTCCAGGTCGGTCGGAGGTTCGGGTCGCTCTGAGGGAACGAGACACGGCACACAACAGGTGAGTCAAAGCCAAAGATGGACGCCGTTGTTTTCATGCCACGAGAAGACACGAATGAAGACGTACTCGTGCATGCGGGGCCTCATGCATATGAATGGACGCACGAGCGATCACTCGAGATGAGAGCGTTAAATTGATGTGTTTGGACGGATAATGCGGAACGCATGCTCGGGCTAAATGACTGATGAGTGCGTTTGACATTTGAAAGCATTTCAAGCTCTGCGACTGCATCGCAATTTATCTGCTAATCATACGCGAATGGAGTTGGCTTTTCTCTTGACACAATGTGGCATATAGAACATTCATCCATCTATATTCAAAAGCAGGCGTCCTCATAAGGGTCATGGCTGAACTGAAATCTATTGGAGGTGAGGTGGCGGAAAAAAAAATATACAACCATTCACACCTATTGACAATTTAGAATCTTCAATGAACTTAACATAATTGCATGCAGAGAAGATGCAAATGCCACAGGCAGATTCAAACCCAAAATCTCCTGACTGAGGCAAGACATGCTAACCACTATTTGCCCTCGTACAGAATAGAAGCGGAATACACATCAAATTTACGGAAAGAAAAATCAACCCAAAACCAAAAGTGGAACACATCCGTAAAGCCACGTGCGCTTCAGGTGTTACCGTTGACAACAGCCGGCGTCGGCGTGGCCTCTGCCCGGTCGGCAAGGGGGGGACAGAATACCAAGTGGAGTGATATGTCAGCCATATTAAAACAAAGATTAGCCGGCGGCCATTAAATATTCATGTTAAGAGTGTAGAGTGTAAACCATCTTTAATAAAAGCGCTGCAACTAAACCACATTAAAAGATGGCGTGAGTCGCTAATGTATCACGATGTACCGTGCTCGTACCGACAACGGTGAGCTCGGCGCTGGCCGAGTCGTGGTCCAGCGTTGTGTTCATGATGCACGTGTATACGCCGGCGTCGCTCTCCATCACGTCGCCGATGGTCAGGCTGTCGGTGTCCACCACAAATCTGTTTAAAACAAGAAGGAAAATGTTGTCAGTGTATTCATAACATTATTATTCTACTATCGCACGATTTATTGACGTAATATTCTAAAAGGTTTTCACCTCTCATCGTCCGGCAGCTCCCCATCGTCTTTGAGCCACGTCATGGTGGGCACGAGGGAGGGATCGTGCTTCACTTTGCACTCAAACACAACGGACTTGCCACGCTGCACCATTCGGTACTCGGGCTGCTTCAGGATGCGGGTCGGTTCTGATAAGGGAGGAGGTTCGTATTATTAGACTCAACAGATGATTGATTTTAGCGAGGCTCAAAGTGGTACAAGGGCTCCCACTAGTGGTACCGGCGAAGTTAGCAATGATTACCTTTGACTTCCAGGTGGACGTGATTCTCATAGATGCCAAGAGAATTCCGGGCCACGCAGGTGTACTTTCCGCTATTCCGAGGCTGAGCCACACGGATCTCCAAAGTGCCATTGTCGTGCTCCTTGTACGTCTCGGCGTCTAGCGTGCCGGAACGACTCTCCTTGAACCTGAGACGGAGGCGGGAACCCCATCGGTGCTTTTTCATGGAACATTAGCCGTCCCGATTCAAGGTTCATTAACTCACCAGGTAATTTTGGGGATGGGCGAGCCGAAGGAGGTGCACTCCAGTAGGGCTCTGTGATTCTTGATGACCTGATAGACTGTGTTGGCCGGCGTCAGCACTCTGGGCGGCTCAGCTGGAAAATCAAGCGCTGCGATTAAAGCGATGCCGCCAATCAATGCGAATGGATCTGCGTCTGTCTGAATGTATCACCCTACAGCCACATATCCTGGCAAAGCAGTTCCGACCAGAACTTCAATCTGGATGATTCTGTCTGACCTCCTCACCACATCTACAGGCGACCCCCAGGGCTCTGTTCTCTCACCACTGCTTTTCATTCTCTACAATGACGAACGCAGGACCTCACAACTGAACCTGGTGAAGTTTTTTTCGTGACGCATGAAAGTGAACTCCTCTCTCAGAAGACAGAAGATATCCTCCTGATATTCTTTCACACCCTCATGGAGCCCGTCATGTCATTCTCGAATGGCCCGCTGGTCAAATTCAATCAACCTGCAGGAGACGAACCGCCTACACAACATTGTCAGGGTGTTCTGCAAGATCACTGGACTAGCCACTTGTTCTCTGACTACTAATTATGAGCAGCAGGACTGCCCGGACCTTGAAGAACTCCTCCCACGTGTTCTTGCCAGCTGCCATGCCGTGTCCAGTTTGGAGGACTCAGAGGTGGAGATCCATTTTCGGTCCCTCCTGCTCAGCTCTCAGAACTCTGACTTTTAGTTGTACTTATTTCTATTGCGACCCATACTTAATTAGCAAGTTATGATATTTCTGGGGGAAAAGTATCAATGACGCTGTGTGATGACTCTTTGCTCTCTAAATTGGTCCAGTTTTGTGAATCTGAACTTACACAAGACGTTAACAAAGGCGTTGGCCAGGAGGTAGCCGTGTTGGTTGGAGACATTACACTGGTACACGGCGCTGGATCCCGTCTGCACGTCGGTGAATATGATGGTGTCGTCCTCCACTTTCCGGCTGGGATCCTTTGGGGCATCTGTTCGGAATATTATAGAACTTGATTGACATGGGGATTTCCATCACTCTTTATAGTCTGTCAACTTTTTGTGCATCAACTTACGAAGCCATTTTTTTGTTATTGGCAATAGAACTGACAAATTATGATGACGTATTATTCGGATATTGTTTTCATATTTAATTATGATTCCTCAGTATGATCAGTGACAAGTGATTATTATTTTAAACGCCTATTGGTTACTCAAAAAATAAATAAATTAATAAAAAAAAATATATATATATATATATATATTAATTACATTTTTTTGTGACAGAATTGTTTGGTGTTTTATGGTCGTTCTTCACTCACTCTCTATGGGAACGCCATTCATAGCCCATTGGATGCTGGGCTTGGGTGTTCCACTAGCCCTGCACATCAACACCCCGTTCTCTCCCGGGGCCAGGACGAGATTTCTTGGAGCGCCACTGAGCCAGTATGGAGCAGCTGGAAAAAAAATAAAAGGGCGAGATTTAATCATGGTGAAAACTGCACGGATCATAAAGTGGGGTGGGGGTTTGGGGTGCACCTTTGACCGAGATCTGAATGGTGTGATGGACTGAGCCAAGCTGGTTCCTGGCGGTGCACCGGTATTCACCCGCGTCCGCTTCCGACACGTTGACGATGCGCAAGATTTTCTGGTGATGCAGGAAAGAGGCGCGCGCGCTCGGGAGCTCGCCGCTCACTTTGGCCCAGGAGACTTCTGGAGTGGGGCTTGGATTCAAAAGAGAGGGAGTTGATTATTTTGAATTGTTTTCATACAAATTGTTGCGTTTCCGTAGTTTCTGAGATTCCAATTTGGAACTTGTCTGCTTTATGAACAAATTATTTGGTTGGAGTTGTCTTGTTTTGTGATGAAATGACATCAAAGACCTCTTTGAAAGACCCTTTTAATAAGTGACATTTCTTTTCCAAATTTAAGTGCTTCACTTGAAATACAGAAAAAAATATATTAAAAAAAAGCCTCTTTACTTGATTTACAAAAGAAATGAGACGATGTGTGCCTTTGTGTTTGAATTCTACCTGCACAATTACTAAAAAACGCTATTTAACATTGTGTGTAGTTTATGAAGTGCTGCCTCCCGAAGTGAAAATGCCTCGATTGTCTTTACAGGGGTTCACCCCCCCCCCCCACCCCATTGGAGTCTGCGTCTGAAGTAAAGAGGCTAGCCTAGTAATATACGAAGGCACTGTAACAGAACAAACAGGCTGGTTTCAACATCACAAAAAAATGAGTGCGTCAAGTATGCTATAATTCTTGATCCTTGGAGTATTTTTAACATTATGCCACAGACATCTTAGTTGTTTTCAAATTGTGAACAAAAAAAAAAGCATAAAGCTGATACGTACAGTCCTTCCGCAAAGCACTCCATCTCCAGCACCTGACCACGAAGCACCATTTTGGAGCTGGACGGTCCAGACGGCGTGAGGAACGTGGGCTTCCTCTCATCTACGGGCTCTTCTGCAGTCACACCCACATAGAGGTTATTAGCACTCTGAGGCTAGGCCATATGTCACCGGCATCTACGATAAGCCAGCGCATCGCGCACACACACACACACACACATCTAGTCGGACTTTATAGGCCGGGATTTGCATTTTCAGGCAAATTTACGGCTAATGATTTGTCCTCTGGAGGGTCATAACGGCGACTAAAATGGCTAAACGCAAATGAGATAAACACTTTCTGACAATAAACCGGTGAAAAGCGTCATCGGCAGGTGCTGGTGGCAATAATGCGAGCGATTTAATCCGACAGTTTGCACGCCAAAGGGCAAATGAGAAAAGAAAGCAAAGGTCCTGTAAAACAAGAAATGGCGAGACGCAGGCAGTCGGCGTTGTTAATTGAGCGGGAAATTGGACGTTTCTTCTTGATGTGTCGAATAATGTAAAATTGTTATCACGAGGCTCATTCAAGAAATACAGAAAGATAAGAAAAGCTTTTTGATTGGATGGTGGGGGGGGTGTATTAAATCGGTTCATTTGGAGTGAAGGGGTGCGTGTTACAAGGGTGCTACGGGTATCTAAAACTAAGGTCGTGAGGAGAAGGTTTGAATTTAAGGGTTGACGGGTTAGTGGGAGGGAAAGTCCCGTAAGGATCTCGTAGAGTGCAGTTGAAGCTCCAAAGTCAAACGCCCCCAATTTGGAAGACAAACAAATCTTAAACTCACTCGAAATTCTAGATTAACTCCATCGTGTTTTTTGCTTTTTCGTTGACGTCTTTAGTTTTATAGTTTATTACCAACAATGCTCAATCAAATTATTTCAAATTTTAACCAAAGGTTTAAAGACAGCTTAAATTTGATACGAAACCTAAATGTAAGTTTTTTTCCCCAATTTCCTGCGAACGATTCAGTGAATGAATCTCCTGAACAATTCTTTTTAATTAATTAACAAATTCTCACGATTCAATTCACTTGAGTGGCCTGAAAGGCGCTTCCAAATTGAATTTATTATTATTACTTACAAGAACTGTCATGGCCATCACTAGCCTGTATGATTTTATTATACATTGATTACTCCCATTGACGGCTAAAGATGTCAAAGGTCCATTTTTTTTTAATATTTTTTTTTTACTCAGCTGGTAGTGAATGAGTTTTCAATCCATTTTCCCAACTGAAATGAACTAAAAAGTCCTTAATTCAATTCCAGCCACCCAAAAACATAAAAACGCCGCATAAAACATCATAAAAGAGAACCATAAATGTCATGCGGCGGATGTGTGCCTTCAAGGGGCGTGGCCTACTGTGTGACATCATGACCTGGAGTCACAGGACATGCGTGTGAGCATTCGAGTGTGAGAGGTGGCCAACAGCAGCTCGCTGCGAATTTGTTTATTTATTTTTATTTCCCAGAAACTCAAACTTGGGTTCACAACTCAAATCAAAAATATAAAATAAAAACTCATAAGTTGGGGCAGTGTGCAGTTTAATGTATTCCTTTGATAAATATTTAATTTGTAAGGCAACTGACATCGTGGAACAAATTGTGTTCGACTTTGGAGGTTCCGCTGCGATTAAAAGTTGAAGGGGAAAAAGCAGCGGGAGAAAAGCAGGGAGTCGTAATTTTTCCGTAACTCACCACTAAATAAATCAGTGTCATTGTAAAAAGCTTCCATTGTTTCATTGATCGCGTCCACTGAAACACAACAAAACAAGCATTCAAACAAGCCAGAACTTGAACATGCTTTGAAATAAAAAATAAATGGGCACGGAGCAGATGAGGAACGGTCATGCTCTGGCGAATAACGGCACGCTTTGTTGCTCGCAGCGGACCGGCCACACGGCAGCTCCGACAATACGTCTTTTGACTCGCCGGCCCGGCCTCTGGCGTCTCCGAGGATGGCGTCGCAGACAGGAAACGTCGCTGCGCTTCCTACGCGCGTAAAGACGGCTCCGACTTACTGTTGAGGACTTTCACGGCGATGGGCTGCTTCTGCTGGATGGTCTGCGTGTGCGGGAAGCGGGCGTAGCAGATGTAGTCGTTCCTGGAGTCCTCGCGCAGCACGTTGGAGAAGTAAAGGTCGCCGTTCAAAGATTGCGACACCCTGTTGCTCTGGGGCAACCTCTGGAAATCTGACATGAAGATAAAAAAAAAAAAAAAAAGTTTTTTTATTTGACTCATTAACTGCCATTGACGGCTAATGACGTCGAAGATTTTTTTTTTTTTTTTACTTGTCGGCTGGTAGTGAATAAGTTAATCAGGGTTCACGAATAAAAAAAACCATTCAATTTGTGTGAAGCTCATTTGTGTAATTATGACACTGCGCGTAAATGTTTACTGTTGTCCATCCAGAAAACAATGGGAGGCGGAAAACCGGCGGGGGGTCGACATGGCAACACCAAGGACACGCCCTCCTGAATGATGATTGGCTTGATCTTCTCTTTGGACCACAAAGGCGACCCTGGTTTGGTTGAAGACAAAAATGCAAGCGGTTAGATGTGAGAATAAAAAAAGCTGATGAGTGTTCTGGATAAAAGGGGTGATTAGGCGTGGCAAGGTCATTACTGTATCATCTCTGAGGGGAAATTCATCATTTGATCTCTTGCTGAATTTTAAAGTTTGCCATTTTACCACAAAATTTACAATCTCCAATTGAAAAACTTCAGATTTGCAAAATATTAGTTTTTTTTTGTGAAAAAGAAAAGACACGTTTAGTATAAAGATGAAAAAAAAACTGGACGACGAGCCTTGAGCAACTTACTGGGCTGCCGCACCACGATATCGTTGGAGACGGCGGTTCCGTGTTTGTTCCTGGCCGTGCACTGGTACGCGCCCTCGTAGTGTTCCGCCCGCTCCCTGCTGATGTCCACCACCAGCGTCCCCGAGTGCGCTCTCATGTGCACGTTGGGGTGCTGCTCCAGGTCAAAGTGGGTGCCGTTTCTCGTCCAGGAGAAACTGAGAGCAGATCAACGAGACGTGACGATTTCTAACATCTATAAAAAATATATTTCCCGCACTCAAATAGCGAAATCCTTCAAAAGAGAGTTTCCTAACCTGGGATGAGGCTTCCCTTTGGCCTCACAGTGGATGACGATATTCTCCCGGGGGTCGATGATGTAATCCTTGGGGGACTGGTGTGTAATAGTGGGGGGCTGTGGCACTAAAAGCGACCAGAGAGAGACAAAGAAGATGTTCAACATTGACCTTCACTGCGAAAACCACCGTTTGTCCACACTGACACATGCAATAGAAGCTCTCTTGGCTAACCACCTGCGCAAAAAAAAAGATAAATAAGGCATGCAGAACAAAATTAACTGGATGGTACCAGTGCCATAACTCAAAGCACGTCAGTTCATGCCAACGGATAAAATGCGACGGAAACAGAACCCAAAGCAAGCATGCAACACGTTTCTTCCACTGCAAAGCACACAAGAATCAGTTTCAAATGGCACGACAACAACAAAAAAATGCTGCTTTGTGGACGCCACACTTGCTTGGGACTTACATCTTTCCAGAACTTTCCCCAAAAGAATCAGCAAAAGTCACAATAAAGAGAACCGAACATTAGTGTGGCTGGAAACAATTCGAAACAATTCAAATCTCTCACAATCACAATCACAAAATCTCTCTCTCTCTCTCTCTCTCTCTCTCTCATAAATCGATTCACTTCACTCAATTATTGGGATTTTATATTATGATTCAGATTCTGATATTGAATCGCAAATCGTATTAATCGTGATATAAACCTTACCGTATCAGAAAGGAGTCTTAAATGGTTTATTTTACAAGTTATTTAAATTAGATTTCATTTCTATTCTTTGACACTTCAGCTAATGACAACGTCTTGTGCTGCACATTTTGCCTTACGATCAAGCGGGACCTCCAATGCTGCGATGAGGTGTCCCAAAAACAGCGCCGCCACCAGCGGCAACAGCAGCCAGCCTGGCTCGCCCATCCTCCTCCTCTCCATCATCAGTGTGCGACGCCAAGGTCTGCCACCAAATAGCCCCGCCTCTCTCTGCTCAGTCACGCGGTTGGATGGAGGACACGTGTGCACTGACTCACTCTGCAAGGATGGAAAGACAAAAAAACAAATATAGGGAACATTAGAGGGAGCGAATGTGTGAAAGAGAGAGAGAGAGAGAGCGACTCATCTTTGCAACAATGGACGCAGATCAATGGTCATGCATTGCAGATAATGGAGCGCTCGGGCGGGGTGCCAACATGAGCTTTCACTGCTCTGTTGGTCCACAAGCCATCGGTCTTCTGTGCCATATTGATCACACACACACACACACACACCCCCACATGCACAGGCACGCACACACACATGAATGACCTGAACATTTGGAACCAAATTCCAGACACGGATTTACGCAATACGACCTCTTTTTGTTTTAGTTAACTGGAAAAAATGAAAATGAAAAAAGTACTTAAATTCTAATAATGTCCGATACTATGTAACGATACCTGATAATACTGATCGGAAAATGAGCTATATTTTAATTTGACTATTGTTCAGAAATAAAAAACATGCATATGTTTCACGTACATATTACAATTTTTAGACTAACTACGTGTCACTTTTTTTTTTTAATAGTTTGCCACAAATTTCAGTTAAACAGAGCCAGTAACACAAGGCCTTTCTTTTATGTGGCGTCTCAGTCCGAACATAACGGCGGCTGATCAGCATTAAAAAAAATATATAAAAATTGTCGCTTGCCCGATGAAGCCTCAACACTTCATCATCCATTTTGGATGACCATATTTTTCAGACTATAAATTGCACTTTTTTCATACTTTGGGACTTGTATATCGTATTTTAAAATTCGGCCATGGCAAGCATTTACTATCTACAGCAGCCAAAAGAGCAACCGGCCAGGATTCTAACAGAAGTCACAAAGCAATGCGGGATTCGAGTGAAAGTAAGCAATTTTAAACTAAAAAGAAAAAGTTTTTTATACCGGTATTGATGTCATAGTATCGGAGTATTTATTGAATCGACTACTCACACAGTATCAGTGCGGGTGTGTAGCTAGCTTGACCAAAGATTTTACTAGCATAGAGGCTAACAAGTAGCATTTTCTCAGTCAAGTGACAGCGCACCCTACTGGTCTGGCATGCTTATTACACCGTTATAATGAGTGAATAAGGGAAAAAAAATTGAAAAATCTTGTTGGAAATGCTCCCGATTTTGAATTCGCCGTCCCCACTAAAGCGTAACCCAAAGTTCCGAGACATAACAAGCAATTATTCAAACCGATAGCATCAGTATAATTTCTTATTTGCATAGCTTGTGAAGCTTGAAAAGTGAAATTGAGAGTCATATTCCGGCCTGCTTTTATCTTTCCGTTAGAGCCTTTGGCACAGAACGGAGAAGTCGTCGCGAGGTCAGACATACTTATTTTTCTAATCGCGACTTTGCGGTCGACTAGAAGAAAGAAATAAAAATCAGCCTGTCAGACACGATAGTGGTGTTTTTTTTTTTTTTTTGTTTTTTTTTTCGTCTGGGAGGAGAGGCCCTGACGGCCAAACAAGTTGGACCCTCCTTTGGGGGACTGACTTGTTTGTTAGCGCTGCCCTTGGGTCATGATGGAGGAGAACGAGTCTGCAGCCCCCCCCCCCGGCTTCTTTCACTCACTCTCCCAGGAGAGAGCGTGTGCGTGTGTGTGTGTGTGTGTGTGTGTTGGGCCGAAGGCGTGAGCCAATCACACGGCTGCGAAGTATCACAAAGTACAGGCTGAAAGGCGAGACCAAGTCCAATTTCATCACAAATGACGGCGGAACAGCCGAAGTTGAACAGAATACACGACAAAGAGGCTTGCTGACTTGCACGTCGTTTCACTTTTTTGGGCCGGAGGAAATAATGTGGAGTGAATTCACCTGGTCTCGTGTCATCATAAAACCGTTTCTTAAAAGCGGAGGTGAAGTTTCATGTCGCATTTTAACATTCTCAACATCATAGTGTTGGTGTTCATGTTAAAAAAAAAATGTTTGTTCCAGTAGCGAACATCTTCACTCGCTTAACTGTGAGTGTGTTTTGATTTTTTTGTTGCATCGCCGCCAGCTTGATAGGACTTAGCTCAGAGGACTTTGATTTTAATCTTGTGTGACTCCTCTCTGAGCGGTTTTGTGGAGCACGGAGGGAAAGCCGAGGGCCTCTTCAATACTGGTTTTAGCGACGGAACTTTCCTTTATTTTATTTTTTTTTTGTATGAGCGTGAATAGCTGGAAGGACTTAGGAGGAAAAGTCGTTGGAATTGAGTGTGTGTGTGCGTGTGTGTGTGTACAGTAAATATGCATGTGTGTCTCTGTGTATCATCTAAATAATTATATATGTCATTTTTTTTAATTACACAGCAATACTCTGTCCAAAAATTCTCCAAATTTAATAAAAGAGCAGTGTCGTAGCCCAAAAAAAAAAAAAGCATGTTCTAAATGATGTGCTGATGTTTAGATATGAATAAGTCACACATCATCTCATGTTGGTGGTGGTGAGGGGAGGGGGGGCGTGAAATAAAAAAAAAAAAAAAGATTAGCCTGTCAGTACAAAGATTTCCTCCCCGACGTTATCGGCCGTCTGACAGCTTTTGGCGGAACGCTCTAAAGTCTTAACGGAGTTGTTCGCGATATCGACTTTTCTGCTTTTCTCTTTTCACATGATGTCGGATTGTCACCACATTTTGAACTTGCACTTTTTCCCCACGCAGATCTTAGGAGTTCCTGTCCCTCGATATTATCATGCAGCTTCAAATGTAAACTCGGCAACGAGCGTACATTATTCATAATTCGCATTTTTTTTTCTGTACTCGGGAGCGCTTCGTTCCTCATCTTTCGACTACATCTGAGATCTTGCGGGGTGAGAGGACGTGAGGACTTGGGCTCCTGTATCATCACAGCTCACAGGGATAATTATAGCACGCGCACGCGCACGCGCACGCGCACACACTTCTATCCAAGGACGGCGACCGGCTGGAGCGGAGCCTCCTCAACTCATTAAATTCGGAAATGAATGAATGTGCGCTGGGAAGCTTTCCAGATAAGAATCACCACGCAAGGCTTCACCTCCGTATTTATAATTAACACTTTTATTCCCAATTAGCCCCTTTTTTTTTCGCAATGCAGGCATTTCCAGTGGCTATTTTAGCAGTTGGACGGCGTGCCTCAAAATTCAGCGAACACACGAACACATTTCTCTTTGCATTCAGAGTCAATAAAAGTGTATATGTGTAAAATGGGTCAACACCTTTAAATTTCAAACTACATCATTGCATGAAGCCCCTCCCTTTACGCACTATCTACCATGTGCAGGTTTTTTTTTCATATCGATATAAAATGATGCAATCTTTAAATAGGTTTTTTTTTTTTTTTAATGGAAGAGAGCACAGACGGGGGTCGCCATAAAAAGAAAAGCGCCTGAGGGGGGAAACCGGGTTCACTGCGCAAGCCTGCTGTGACAAATGGAGGTCAATGCTGGAACACAGCCTTTGCAACAACCATGGAAAGTAGAGTTGAAGTCAAAAAAGGGAACTTTGATGGTAAATGACAAAAGAAAGTCGAAAAGACTGCAAGAACGCGCCTCATTCATGACAATTTTTTTTTTTTTTTTTTACTCCTTCAAATTATTTATATCCCTGTTCCAATTGAGGAAAGAGTTGTTTGCACCATTTCGATCAAATCAAGTCTTACAATCCCAATTGGATAACCTCGCCTTGACCCAGAACCTTCATTTGAAACTCTTTTTCTCATTTGAAACCTTTACCCTAATTCTGATTAAAAAAAATCCCTAATTTTAAATCCCATTTAAAACCAAAACGATTTTTTTTAAAAAAATGTTTATTTATTTATTTATTTATTTTTTTATAACTCTGACTCGAATCCCTTTTTTGAAATAATTGCACCAACACTGGATTAAATCCCCAATTTATGTTTCAATTTTAAACCTGAATCCTGTCTTGAAACTCTACTTTGAAAGTCTTAAAAATGTCTTAATGACTTCCCTTGAATTTTTCCAACTAAATTTAAAGAATCACTCTTGGCAGGCCATTATACCCGATATGCAAGTTGCTCATCAAAACAGCGGGACAAGGAAAAAAAAAATCACTTAGTGTTGCAAACAAAATGTAAAAATCACTTTTCCTACAACTACGCTTCCATTTCATTCCAGGCCAACTGTGTAAAACTTTTGAAATATCCTTCAAGTTTGCCATGATCCCCATCGCCACCATATGACTTTGACAAACGCTTCTCCCAGGCCCCTCGTCGGTGACACAATGGAAATCCCACAGTGCGCCGATGCCACAATCTCCTCATTAGCTTTTATAATTTGGGGGGGGGTATGAAAATAATTGGTGTGGTTAACATATGAATCGGGGGTCCCGTTGTCGGGGCCACCCCCTTTCATCCGCACTGTACAATGCCAGAAGATCGAGTGGGCGCTTGAATTCGCCGCATCTGTTGTGAAGACGTCGTTTCAGACTTGTTAGTGAAAAGATTCAAAAGGCATCGACTGTTACAATCGAGGGGGAGGGGGGGGGGCGGAGAAAGGGAATGTGGAATGCAGGCCAGGAAGTTCAGAACATCGAATTTGCGCGACGATTCAAAAAAGGTCTGGTGGCCGGAAGCGTTTCAAATACCAGATCGTTTTGACCTGGATGTACTGACGCGTGCAACAAGTTGCAAAATGTTGTCCTGAGCGCACGCATTCGGGTGGGTGGGTGCACCTCGGCCACCAGGAGGCAGTATAATACTGAAACGGAGACGGCATAAAGAAGAGATGCGCAAATTTCGGCCATTTTCGCAGAGCCTCAAGAATTTATGCGAGCAAGTGTTGCGATTCTGTCTGTCTGTCGTTGCTGAAATCGTAATAGCATCGTGACCGGGATGCTATTTGCTAGCCCGGTCATGAGATTTTGCATCGTTTGTTAGCCTGAAGATAAAAGTTTCCATTAAGGGGAGTTTTCATGATGAAACATTTTTGGGATTTTTGTTTTGTGTTGTTTGCTCCAGGAATTAGTCAAACAGACTTAATCTAATAAAGGTGATGCTTAAAAAAAAAAAAAAAAAAATCAATTATTTGATTTCTACAACAATTCATTGTCAAATTTATGAATGAAATACGATGGCATCCATCACACATATCAACGGAGCGCAAAATCTGTCTGCAATTCTCGACAATCACATTACACCTGCGCCAAAACTTAGACCTGCTTTTAGTTGCTCTTAGGTCTAGTCTACTGTCCATCACCAAATTGTCAGATGTAAAAGAATGTCGCTCTGCCAAATTCTCAAACACGGCAGGAAAAGGAATATATAATATAACCTGGATAATGTTCTTCAAACGGACCATTACAGGACAACTTGGCACTCCGATTCTCCATTAAAAAAAAAAAAAAAAAATCAAATTTACAAAAAAAATACATAAAAAAAAAAATCAGATTAAAAAAAACGAAACAAAAAAAACAACAACAAAAAAAAAAATCAGATTTTTTTTTTTTTTTAACATCAGATTTTTTTTTTCTGGCATTGATTCATTTCTTGATTACCAATCTACTCCCGGTGCTCGTTTGCATCTTGCGATTTTGTGTCCAGCAATTAGTTTCCTCTTGAGAGTCGTTAGTATTCACAAAGCTTGCCCCCCCCCACCCCGTGTGTGCCAAAACACTCCGGGATTCGCTTTGCCTTCCCGGGCTGCCACCCTGGACAATAATTGCCGCGGCTACTTTCTGGCGGCGGCGGATGCTCTTTAGCATGCAGATTGAAACAACATCAGTTGGCTGCGACGGCTGGCGAGAAGGCGCAAATCCCCGCCTGTTAAAGCAAAGTGGAACTGAACGGCGTTTCACTTTCATCTTATCGCGTCACAACCTCTGAGCACAAGTACTTCTCCTCAGAGGCAATATGAAAGCCCTCTCGGATCATCTGGCGACGACGGCCTGGAAAAGGCTACTCGGTGGATTCAAGACGCGAGTCGGTAATGTGGCAAAAGTGACACTGAAGCACTTGGCTTGGCTCATATCGCTAGGAAATGAAATGACCTGAAAAAAAAAAAAAAGCAACAGTGGAGCATAACTTTTTTTTTTTTTTTTTTTTTAAAACATCTTTTAATATGCATCAACACTTGTTAGTTTTCCTTTAAAAAAAAAAAATCCAGCATCGCCGACAGATACATATTAAGGATCGGTTGATTGTGCTTGGTCTCAAAGCTCCGAAGACATCAAACGACGCATTTCACCACCGGAAGGGGGAGAAAAAAAAAATACAAAAAAGTAATCAACATAAAACCAATTTGCTGGGAGGAGACGAGCAAATCCTCCGAGGCGGGAAGCGGCGGGGCCAGCCATGCATGCGTAAACTCGCCAACTAATAGCATAAAAACACTTCTTGGGTTTCATCCACGGAGTCTCACGGTTCAGGTCAAAAACTCCCAAAAATAAATAAATAAATAAATAAAAAATCGTGACAACTCAGTCCAGCTCATTTTGGTGCAGTTTGTAAACCGCCTTTCGTGTGACATCAGAGCAGCATGGAAGTGTTTTATTTTCTGTCCTGTTAGCATAGTATACCGATAGATGACGGCGCGTTCCAAAGTGTGTCAAAAGTTCGATTAAAAATCCCAATATGGAAACAGAACCCGCCATAATTGTAAAAATATGAGAAAAAAAAAAACAGAAAGGGGTTTATTATATCCAAAAAGTACTGAAAGTTGCTAATAAAGCCACGCCAAACCTTCAAGAGTGAGGGGCGGGGGGGCACGAGAGGCCCAAACTTATTTGTCATCTCCTTGGTAACCATGACAAGAAACTGTACGCCTAGCTTCCAACTTCCTCTGCGCTCAACAAAAGAGGTGTGATTACCCGTCTCAGTTCTCAACCGGAAGGCTTAGTCAACAAGTGGAGGGTCTCCCAAGATGGGGGGGGGGCAATATGTTGAGTTTATTCTGAGCTTAGAGGCGGAAGAAAACCAGTCAATAAAAAGTGGAGAGACACTAGCAATCGGGATGTTTTTGTTGCAAATGAGCTCCCGCGGGGGTTGCCGTGTCCGCCCGGCTCCGGTTTGAGTTAACAATTAATGCAATCCGGTGTGCTTCGAGGAACACAACAGGGTGTTTCCAGCAAACACTCGGCTCCAGAGCCAATTTGAATAGTGCTGATATAAGTAGAAGCGGGAGGCTACGGGTCATTCGAAGCTCAGCGCCGCTTTGTGTGTGGCGAAAATCTGCCGACAGCATCAGATATGGTGAACACGCTGGAACAATCGGTTTGAGCCAGCCTGTTTGAGGCGACGTGTAATTTGGCCGCTGGGAACACAAATGAGATGGTGAGAAAAACCACGGGAAAGGTGGAGTGGGCTATACTGGAAAAGTGAAAAGGAACAGAAAATGATGATGCTTAAAAGCATTATTCAAAAATGGAAAATGTTGTATAAAATGTTTAAAAAAAATAGTAAGATTTAGGAACAAATATTTAGCAAAAAAGATAAAGAGAAAAGAAATAAAAATAATATTCTATAATATACAAAGACAAATGTTAAAAAAAATAAAAAAAATCAACAAAAACTTAATGAGTTGATTTTTGTATTTCTTCAGACAAACGGAGGTTCTTTTTTTACCTGAGGTTTGAAAGAAATGAAAAAAAAAATCAATTCATTAACATAAAGACAAGATGAATTTTGTGACTCTAAATTGACAAAAAAGTATAGAAAAAAGATTAAGTATGATAAATATTAAAACCAAAAACATTACTAAATTAGACAAAATATTTTTTTTAATTACAAAAGTACAATATAGTTGACGAAAATGGATTCAAACGACTAAAAAAAATGCTTATGTAAGGAAAAAAAAATAAAGAAATATTGGACACTCATATTACAGCATGAATTATAGAAAAAAATAATTGAAAATACAACTTTAAAAACATTAAGAACAAAAAAATAATCAGCCAAAATACAAATATAAGTAGATGCAAAAATTCAGAAACAGAATAAGATTAAAAAAAATATAAGAAAAAAGAACAATTCTTGAAAATAATTAAAAATAATCATAATTAAAAATACAACATTGGAAAAAAGTGGAAAGAAGGTCTGCGACTAATGTTTATTTTAATACTTGATTAATCTAAATAATTTTGTTGATTAATCTATGTATCAGGTAAATAAAAAAAAATATGCATCCCTATATTCAAAATAGGACATAATTTCTAAATTAACAGTGCAAAAAATATGCAAACAAATTGATACAGATTCACTTACTGGTCGCTCCTTATTTATTAGAAAAATCAGCAAACTTTTTTTGTGGATATCTTGTTTTGATTGACTGAATTTCCGACAATTTGGACAATTTTAAATCGAACACAGTCTCTCACCGATTAATCGATTACCAAAGTAATGATCGATTTCTTTGCTAATCGCAACGATTTCGATTAATCGCTTTACCTGCAGCAGAAACTAAACCATAAATATGACAAACAAGAAGGAAATATTTGAAGACTAGCACAAAACGTCTTCCATTTGCCCGGTGGGAAAGCAAACAAACCGGTGAGAAAATCTCAGGCAGGTGGAGCGGTGTCTAGTGTTATTGAGCGCTCCGTTCTCAGCGCGCTCACACAATGGCCCTCCTTCCACTCCACCTGTGCCTCTGAAAGGTCAGCGCAGAGGAGGGCCCTCGCAACCCCCCCCCACCCCCCCTCCTCCACCCGCAGCTCCCACAGCCGGGAAACTCAATCAAAAGAGACCTCTCCAAACCCGCCATTGTCTCGCCAAGGCTTTGCCCGCACCGTGGCTGCTCTTACATGTAACACTGGAAGAGGAGATGCTCATTACTGGCCGTCCCCGGCTCCACTTTGTCTCTTTTTGTGCGGCTGACAGAATAATCCGGCCGGGGACAATGAGAACGCGGTTATGTAAAGGAAGAGGAAAAGTAAGAACATGGAACAAGGGGGACTCATTTGTAGGAGTGAGGCGTTCGAGATGTGACCGAGAGCCGTCACCTGGAGAGTCTTTAATGACAACCCCCCCCCCCCCCTTCCTTCCTAACATGTAGCAGTTATTGACTGATGGGCACATCACAGAACAATGTGCGTCAATGTCGCCGCAAGCCATTAACACATAAAGAAAGCACTATATTGTCACCGCCCCCCCCCCCTCTCTCCTATATCTCCCACCCACAGTCACCCCCCCCCCCCCCCACACCAATCCTCAAGCCGGCCCCATTGAGATGCGGCAGGTGAATACAAATCATTTCCCCTCGGCTGCCTTCCAAAAGAAGCGCACCATCCAATCTCAGCCACGCACGACACAAACAAAGGCGCTTTCAAAAGTGTGAGAAAAATCAAATCGTGCTATTTGTAAAAAAAAAAAAAAAAAAAAAATGTAAGACTCAAAGCACAGTTGGTGGAAAAAAAAATGAAACAACATGCATGGGGTGGATTAGGTCACACTGAAAGAATCCAAATGATTGATTCACGCTTCAATGTGTTTGGTTTGACTTTGGAGGGACAAAATTCAGCTTAGACAGAACAAGAGAAATTGGTTCAGTTACGAAATAATCACCGCATGGATTTTGTGATCGGCAACCGGATGATTGATTGGAGCGCCACTAATTTTGGACAATCCTCCGTTATACCAATTAATGTACAAAGAACATTTTAGAGGGGGAAAAAAATGCAAATATCAGGGAGGAAAATATTAGAAAATAAAACAAAACGGAAAAAAAAAAAATCTTCAAAATATTTGACCAAAAAGATTTGTGGGAAGAAAAAAAAAAATGTTTAAAAATGATAAATAATATAATATAAAAAATTAAATAAGAAAACTAGCAAAAAAAAAAAAACAAAAAAAAAAATTAATAGATTAAACAATCCGCAAATATTTTTCAAAACATAAAACATTACAGTGAACCCTGATTTGTTGCCGAACCGATTTGCTGTGCTAATGCTAGGTCAGCATCGGCAGAACTGCTCTTTTATATATTTTCTCCTAACATTCATCACAACTCACACTTTCATGATTTCATTCCTGCATTATGAATGGAACAAAGTCAAACGGTTTCATCCCTGACTGAAAATGCAAAAAGTTCATATTCTCATGTGTCTGAAAGTTTTTTGTCCATTCGGTATTTTAAACAAAAATAAATTGCTGACTTTACATGAATCCTAAAACAGATCTTGGAGGCGCTTAGAATACAAATGAAATCCAAGGACACTTGTTATCACGCTGGCGCATCCTCCGATCTTTCCCATGATAAAGAATGTCATGAAATCCAAGCAGCACCTCTTAAAAGCTTTTGATTCCAAATCAAATTATTTGTCATGCGTGACGAACAAGCGCTATAGTCGCAGTCGATGTACGGCATTCCTCAAGCTGTCACTCTGTATAAATGAAAAATAAATAAAAAAATTTTTTTTTTTAATTTTTAAAAAGGAGACGCAAACACGCTTTCAGCCGATTCTGAATGAGCTTTGATTGCGTTTGACGAGTCGCGTTTTCATATGCAAAAGTGAACAAATAACCGAGATTCAGGCAACAATTCAGGGAGTAAACATCGAAGACGGTTTTGGAATATAAAATATATTACGACCCATCTTAACCGTGGTGTTCGAGTCCAGTCCAATTTTTGAAGACCTAATCTTGTGAAGCTGATGTTACATTAAGAAGCAGAAATATCAAACCTCTTTTTCTTTTTTTTCCCCGACATATAATTGGGTGACCCCATTTCATGTGAAGTACTGTTATTTTGAGAAATTACAGCGAGCGAGGCTGAAAGGACAGAAAAGTCTGACTCGCGTGAATATATTAACATCTTATTGGTCGAGCCGATTGATAAATGTGCTGCAGAACATTCACGAAAATGATCCCCAAAAAAAAAAAAAAATAATTATTCATATCCGTTTTGTGTGGCGCTTATCCTTCTTGGGGTCAGGGGTCAACTGGAGCCACCCCCGGTTGACTTCAGACCACTCAAAAGATAATCCAGTGCTTCTCATTTATTTTCTATTACGCCCCCCCCCATAAAAATAAGAAAATATTCGCCCCCCCACCCCAACCCACTCTCCGACGCAACTAGAAATAATCGCATTTTCACTGTAGAGTTAATACTCGCTGCGCACAATGAGAGCGCCAACTAGTGGCGTGGATGTGCAATTACACTTTATTGGAGTACGGTGGGAAAAAAATGGATGTTGCCCAGGTTCACACACGCCCCCCTCAGCCTCGCACCACGCCCCCCTTGGGGCCCCGCCCCACTATTTGAGAAGCACTGAGCTTTTTTTTTCTTTTTTTTTTTTACACACCGATTATTCTATTCACAGCCATGGGGAAGCCCAGGAGGACAGATGAGGTAGATCCAAGACGGATCACCCGTCATCCCAACACACGGCTGACATATTGAAAAAGACAATCATTCAACCTTGAGACAATTTAGAGTCTTCACAAAACACATGGCGGAGGTGGAAGTAGTCGAAGAGAACCATCACACAAATATGTCAGCTCTCCGCTGATTACAGGAAACATTCGACAAAAAAAAAAATAATAAAAAATCAGTCAAAAGAGAGACTGTCGCGTTCCTGTCTCGAGCTCTTTAGCATCGCCGGACGAGGTGAGACCTTCCTACCGGGAAGAACACCAGCCCCTCCTCGTCCAGTGAATTTGACAAGTACAGATGAGTGCGATAACGGCCATCAGTTCTCTGGAATCACCTCAGACAATTGAGAGCAGGGGTGGGCAAACTACGGCCCGGAGGCCACATGCGGCCCGTTAAACGTTTTCATCCGGCCCGCCGAGCTTGAAAAAAATGAAATGAATAAATCTTGTTCGTGTTTTATTTTTCTAAATTCTGTGGTTTTTCAAAGACACATATATTGTAATGCTTTTGTTCACTTTCATTTCAAATTTAATGCATTTATTTTCTCCGATGAGGTGAGGTTACCAAAACACTCCATCCATTTGCTTCTGGTCCCGCCCCTCTGTCAAATTCTAGAACCCATTGTGGCCCGCCAATCAAAAAAAAAGTTTGCCCACCCGTGATTTAGAGTCTAGCCAAATCTAGAGTTCGGGAAAGCTGCGGATCGAAGACGACTCGCTATTTTGGGAGAGATATTGAGAAAATACAAAATGGAGAGGACTTCAAATGGAATCCATTTGTCATGGCCGGAAAATGAGCGAGAGATTGGATGGAGGGGCGGGGGAGGACGGCCCAGAGGAAGGTTGTGCGGTTGAAAAAAAGGTTCAAGAAACGATCAAAATGCAGCCTCGGATCATGGGAAGTATCATTTGTGACTCTCCGGGCACCAAGCATGAACTTTCGCCGTTCCGCTTGAAGACGGAGAAGGACGAGGAGGTGAGCCGAGGGGCCGCGTCGACCTCGTTCCCGTCACTCGGCTTTTCGCCCGTTCGACTGTTTGTTTGCCCACGTCCTTTGCGCCGGTGCCTCGCCACACAGTCGCGGTTTAAACGCGACGGGGCAGACAGGAGCGTCAAACACATCGGAGGAACGTGTTGGCAGACACCGGAGGGACTCCCGCATCAGAATCCACCTGCTCACCAACGCTAACATCAGATCTCTCCTCAGATCTTCGCTTTTTCCTCTTTAGGTCGACGTTTTGTGTGAGCGCTTTCCAAATATGTGAGAACATTCTTTAAAATGTTGTTAACCTCTACAGATCCTCTGGTGTATTTGTTTCCTGTTCTGTCTTTTCGAGTCACCGCAGATATCGATGGAATATTTTAATTTGCGGAACTTCAAGCTTCTACTACAAATCCGACAAATTCGCTACGTTAGCAAGCATTCGCCGTTCAGTCAGGGACTCTTCTGTCACATGTCAACCCCGATACGATCGACCTAGCTTCTCTCGAAACGTCCGTCTTGAAAACGGCCGTGTATCTGCAATTAAATCAACATTTTCCCGCCTTTGCCCATCGTGGTTTTAAAAAAGCAAAAATATATTTTAGATTTTCCAAATGGTCACCAGTTCCGACTTTCGGGTGTGTTGATTCCGCAAAGCGCTGCCCCCTCACGAGTGAGTATCCAATCACAAAACGCGTTCATCACCTTCAGCGTGAGGCCAGCGAAAAAGCTCACTGTAACCAACTTGCGATCTGATTGGCTATCGCAACTGTAAAAGCCGCCTTGTGACCCAAAACAGACGCCCGCACGACTGTATCTGAAGGCTTTGTGAAAACTACATTTACAGAGACACATTTTCCTATCAGTCCCAAGAGGTCGAACTTGGATGGTCGGCGCAATGTTTAAAACACACAAATAAGGATGCCACAAACAAAATCAATGGCGGTTCGACAGAAACCTCCGCGGGCTTCTATGGGACCGCCTGAGAACTGAATGCACCCGGCCACAAAGGCTGCGTCACGCCTGACTGGGTTTCAAACACTCCGAGCGTGGTCCAGTGGGAAACGCCGACTCGGCCTATGTGGCCTGAAACGGTGCCATATCGAGACGCCCATCGGCCAACAACAAGCAGAGGTGGCAAAATTCTCACACTTGGTCGTAAGTCTATTTTTTATTTTATTTTTTAATTTTTTTTTATAAAGGACTACATATTTAGATATATCTGATTAAATATGAAGGTAATAAAATTCTAAATTATTTACAAACATACTCAATAAGTTCAGCTACTCGAAAAAAATAAAAATAAATAAATAAATCGCAGAATCCCGACAATAGAAAAAGTGAGACAATGACTGGCAAAAAAAAAAAAAAAATTGAAACCGGCATAGAAATGTTCAAATGGAGCCAGATAGACTGAGTGAGTACAAAGGTGACGACAGATGAGCTCGTAGCCGTCACAAGCTTTGAACTCTGCCCTCAGCTGCGCGTGCCGCCTCCGGGGCTCGTCCTCAAGGCCAAGGTGCGATCCTTTCCTTCACACTCGGCCGAGTCGTGGACAGTTATCGCAAACCGCCTCGCCGGTACTCACGCGACTCACTTGAAGCTTCGTGATGAGCCCGAAGGTGGCTTCGGATCCCTTTTCAAGAGTCGATTGACTGTTGTGCGACACATTTAGAGGTTGACTACACGACATGACCTCAAATCAAATTGGTATCGCCTCTCATTTGCATTGAAGTGTCCGATATCACCTCAGTATTCACAATCATTGGTATCATGTGTCAATTGACCATCACTCGTCCTCATTAAACAATCGTTGGTATCAATCAGAATCTGGTATCATAAGTATCGACATCATTATCGTCTATAAGTAGCCTTTATCGTTCTGATATCGGTCAGTATTGACAACTAGTATCATAAAGTCAGGATGGCAAATCGCTCCAATCAAAACAGTGGCGCCAATCACCTGTTGCTTATCAATTCGGTATGATGATCCGTATCGTTGATATTGTATTAGTATCACCCATGACGAGCACTTATCTCCCCTGGTATCATATGTGACAATGACTGACATTATATCAGAATCACATGTGACACTTACATTTCTACCTGTCTGGTATCATATCTGTATCGACAACTAGTATCAACGCAAAATCAACCATCACTCGTCACCTTTTTCTGGTATCATGTCAGTATCGACAAACACCGGTATCACATCAATCTTGCCCACCACATCTGGTGTGATATCAGTTTTGCCACATCTTCACCCGTATCTTTCTGAAATGATATCAGTGGCGCTAAACACCGGCACCGTATCGCTAACACCCATCACGAGTGGACATAATGCCCAATTTAGACTCCCAAGTGCTATTTTGAATTTCCTCGCATCGCTGCCCACTGTCACAGGCTGGGCAACGATAAGAGGGTGCGTTGCCATGGCAACCACAGCAATCAAAGAGGCAGTTTGACTCTCGCCGCTCCAAATGAGCTCCAGCAAAGACAAAACCCGCGCTGCCGGTGGACAAACGCCAGTCAAGCGAGCTCTGACCTTTCCGTTTAGTACAAGAACAAAAAGCCGAGGCATTGACACTGTTTGCCGCCTTATTAGCTCGGCGGAGTGAGCTAATATTTAATAAAACATCATTCTGGCGGCATCATGGTAGAGACCTTTACCAGATATGGCACACAAAGTGGCATTTGTGCGATCGCATGCTGTGGGAGGGGAAACGGTGCTCATAGGAACATTCAGTCCTGGAAAATGCGGACGTCAAAACAATTCCAACTTACCAGAAAAAGACTTGAATCCCCTTTCTCGTCCTCCTCCCTCGGATGTGCAACCTCTTGTTCTTCTTTTTGTTTCTCTTCAATCTGTTTGCAAAAAAAAAAAAAAAATGACAGTTCAGCACACTGTGCATGTCTTGATTGTGCAGTTATCCAGACATTTTTTTTTGTTTTTGGATTGTGGGAGGAAGCTCGAGTTGTTGGCCCGTTTTTTTTTTTAACCTTATCAACTAATAAAAGTGACGCCCCTACGCAACAGTAATTCATTTCTATCAGATCTCTGTTGAAATTCTGTAATGTAGCTTATTTTGGAGTCAGCCCGCCATACTTCAAATGACTCGAGTTCGCTCAAAATTCTGCTGCTCGTCTCGAAAACGTAAGAGGGAGCACATAACTTATTCGGGCCTCTCACCACTATCAATCATCTCCATTTGAATTATAATGACAAAAAAAATGTGAACATCTGAGTTAAAGCTCCAAAACAAACCACATGCTGGTGTGGCAGCAATTTGATATGGAAAAATCCCGACTGCCACGAACGCATCACATCGTATCTGGCGAAGAGTGATAAAAACTGCAGAAGGGGGCGCATGCTTTTAATTCCCTTGAAGACCTCCTGTCATCCCCCTTTTGTTCATCTCTCATCATCGCCTCCTGTCATCTTCACTTCTCCTGGAGATCAACTCATTTCTTCTTCTCTGCTCCCCTCCTGAGCTTTCTACACTCTACAGTTGTATTTTTATCTCCTTGTTCAGTTTTCAACCTGAAGGTCAAGGAGGCACACGTCACGTTGTACGCCACTGAAGATAGACAAGATTGGAAGACATACACCGATTTCGAACCAAGGAGGGTTTCCACACATGACTATGAAAATAATAGGCATGGGTCGCCTCTTCTCCGTTGTAGTACCGAGACTGACCTGAGAGTGGCAGCATAGTGTCAGAGGGCATCCAGATTGACGGAAAATATAAAATAGTAGAAGACATTTGTAACTGTTTTTTTACGCTCCATTTTTAGCTTTTTTTTTCTTTTTTGTTTTAAGAACCTTTTAGTTTAGTAGTTTACTTTTCTCCTTTGGACTTTTTGTGCTTTTAAGTTTGAAACGCGTCATGTTTTTGTTTAACGTTTCAGACTTTATTGGTTGGATTTTTATCCTTCATGCAGCATTTTACCCTTCAATTTTTTAATTCATTTTATTCTTTTTTATGCTTTAGACTTTTAAAGGCTTAGTTTACATTTTTTAATTTTTTTTTTGCACTTCATGTTGAAGTCTTTTTGCATTTTTTATGTTTTAGAATTTTCAGGCTTTTTTTCCCACTTCAAACGGCTTTGTATGCTTGACACTTTTTTTGCCTGGACTTTCACTCTCTGCTGTTTTTTTTTCATGTTTTAGTCTCTGTATGCTTCACTTTTTTTTTTTTTGCACTTCAGGAAAAAATGTGCGGTAACAGTGGCTAATTGGCTATTGTTCTGGTTAATGTCACAAACACAAAGTGCGGCTTCACCCAACTCGATGGTGACCCCACATATAAGGATTGGAAATACTGAACTATTTTAATATTTACCATTGTTAGCATGACTGTTTATTGAGCCAATCGGTGAGCAAAATCCCTTGACAACCCCACACAACTGGGGGAAATAAATTAATTAATTAATTAATTAATTAATTAAAAAAAAATCTGTCCAAGTAATCTTTTTTGGAAGGAGGGAAAATGCAAAAGATTCTCGTTATATGCACATACAATTGAAAGATGAGTGTGATCGATTCCATCCTGTTTGGCCGTTATTTCCCTTCCCTGCCTCCACTCTTCTTAGAATCGACGCAAAAAGTGATTGACGTCTCTGCAATTTACTTGAAGTTGATTCTTATCGACTTCAGTCTGCGTTTGATCCAACGTCAGACGTCTGCCTTTTCCCGCTCTGCTGAGACACCGCAGCTAAATGGCCTCTCTACATCCTGTTACCGAGCTGATGCTATCGAAAAAAAAAAGCAAGTCAGTGCTGACCTCGGTTACCGCCTGGCCCCTTGACTCGGTTGCCATGGCGATTTAAAGAGGCACTGGAAATATCCCTTTTCCGATGGGACGCCACCCGAAAGTGCACAATCGCCACCTAATAAGGACGCTCCCAAGGTGGGAGCGCCGAAAATCATCAGTTGACGGCCAACTCCTGACTGGAGGCCAAGTCAAAACAATCATAAAGAATCGTTGCTAAACGACGAGAAGAGGCTGCAGCTAATTAAAAATGACATTGTGGCTCCCCTTGGATACATTATGACGTGTTTTAATGTCTTTCAGGGAATTGAATAAAAACCCGACTATCGCTCATATGTTTACAACTTTTACACTTTCCAACCACACTCAGTAAAGGTTCATTATTTACAACCACAGAAGCAACAAAACAAGTCGAAAATTGCCACTTAAGATAACGTAAAGTGTCGCAGGAAAGCCACTGCCGCTCGACACGAGGCTAAACACGAGATTAATGGACAGTCGGTGCCAGCCTGACATAAGGAGAGACAAATTATGGGCAATTTATCATCCTTAACAAGAGCACTCAGAGAGCGCAGACCTCTGCCAAGACCTCAACATTTGTCACCCAAAGGATAGCTAAAAGACGGCAAAGTTTCATCCAAATAAGAAGGAGCAAAGCCAAATGAGAGTCACATAAGCACAAAAAAAAAAAATCACAATCTGTCTAATTACGATTTAGATGAATTCATATGACATGCAACCACGCCAATAAAAATCCAAAGAAAATCTTGTCCAAATCCTATCAAATTTGGCAGAAGTATAACTGTTCAAAATGTTATGCATTCATTTACTTTCAAAATTTCCCAAACATTCATTTGAATATTTTTGGTGTAAAATGTATTGAAAATATTGTGATAGGATGAAGAAAAAAATATTTTCACAATTAAGAAATCAGATAAGTTTCAGATTAAAGAATTAATAGTACATTCAACTGTATATTATTGAGGAAAATGATTTTAAAAAATTCTAGGATGATTTCACAAATTTTACGATTAGATTTGTAATATGACAAGAATAAAATTGTGTATTTTCAAGAAAAAAACATGTATAACTTGATTCTGCTGTAAATACGAATTTATTCTTGAAAACATACAACCATTTCTCAAAATACAATTTATCTTGAAAGTAACAAAATGTTTCTTAATAATACACAACTTCATTCTCCGAAGATTCCCCACTTTCACATATCGCGTACTTCTTATTTTTCTCCTCACGGAGGCCCTGCTCCTCCTTCATGCACATGAACATTTTCTTACAATCAAGCACACTCACAGTCCAAGCTGGAACTCTGCAATCCCAGAATCCATCGCAGCCAAAACCTCTCATGACAATCGCACATGCAAAGATGAAATAGAGACATTCCCCGCAGGTTAAACAAGCTCGCCGCAGACTTCCTCTAATGAGCGTCTGTGGGCCTTCTTCCTGGGGCTGTTTTTTTTTTTTTTGATGTGCATGAGTCTGAAAGAAGGGTAGTGGTGGGGAGCTCCCTAGTTGACCCGAGGGTTTAATTTTAGACTGGCGCCTAATGAGAGGCAGAATGCAACTTACGGATGATATGGCTCTCTCCTGACGAAGCCTAATTACCAGACGAGAGCGAGACAAGCATTGCGGCCGGAACACAATCATCTCTCCCGCTTTGACTTCATAACTAGGGATTGAGATGTGCCCCCATGACGTTAGCCGATGACATGGAAACGCCTAAGCGCTTCATTTCGATCCCAAGTAGTGGGTGCTAATTTGCGAGATGATGTCTGACAGCTGTTGGCAACAGGTGGAAAGGTGGTGGGGAGTGCCCTATTTAAATCGGGTTTTGCATTTTATGTAGCGACGATGGCGTTGGAAGTCTTAATGGGTGAGGTTATAGAAAAGAAATGTTTTGTTTGATTTGACTTGAGAGCCAACATTAAAGGGGAAGTCAACCCCAAAATATTCTTTACAATAATATGCTCCATGTGCCTTGGCTAGTCTAAACATGGCCTTCTGATTAATATTGTCATTGTGGAATAAAAGTTAAGTAGAAAACTCCACCTCTTTTAAGCATGTCAAGCGGCCATTTTGTCACTTCTGTCGACTGAAAATGACATCACAGTTGTTCAAGGCTCAGGTAACGACCAATCATGGCTCGCCTGTTTTCTGAAGCTTGTCCATGATTGGTCGTTATCTGAGCCCTGAGCAACTGTGATGTCATTTTCAGTCAACAAGTGACAAAATGGCCGCCCCGTGAGCTGTACAAATACGGGTGCATTTTACCACCTACCTCATATTCCACAAAAACAATATTCATCATAATGCTGCATTGAACATATTCTTGTTAAGATTTTTTTTTTTTGGGGGGGGTTGACTCACTCAATTTTTTAACATTATTGTCCTGCTTATAATTCCAAATTTCCTCAAAATTGTGAGTCCAACTCGAATTGTCGAACAGGGCAGTATAAGACCCCGGTGCAAGTGCAAGTAAGCCATGTTGCCCATCTAGTGGTGAATGATGATATTACAACTTTAAACTACAGTCAAACACCGCCTTGACGTTTTCATGATTTTTTTTTTTTAATGTGGTTATTTTCCCCATTTCGACCCTGATTTTTAATTTAAAAATGTACATTAAATAATAATTTGTAAAAAAGAAGGTAACTTCCAAACTTCATGTTTTATCGTGTTTAGTGAGAACGTGTTAGGAGCGTTAGGAAATGTGGAACATGGAAAAGGACTGCTCATAAATCCGATCATGGCATTCAATCCAAATCGGGCATTTGGGATCGCAGTTGGAAATCGAGCATAATGTTACGATCATTACAAAGTGATTAACTTTGTAAAATGGCAATCCTTCAGTTTCCATTATTTCCTTTTGGGAAAATAAACAAATGAGAGGGCGCATTAAACTCCAGAAGCGCCACTATATCATTATATATCCATTTGTTAATTTTCAAATGCTGCTTGAAACATTTCAACACGTTCCCAATAGAACAGATGTCGAGAGTGATCAAGCTCACCTCAGCGCCAAAAAATAATAATAATAAAAAAGATGAAAACCACACAACGTATTCCAAATTCCACACTTTGAATGAGGTCAGTGAATGCACCGCACACTCCGCCATAACCCTGTCACAGTTCCAATCACAGCCAATCCAGCAGCTGGCTCACTGATTGCAAGTTTTGTCATCACCTCCACAGCAGGTTACTTTGCCCCCCCGAGATGAATCCAAATAAATACATCACCTTTATCCCAGTCAATATCATAAATCCCCAGCGCAGCAAAGGTCACCCGACATAATCCAGCGGCTCGTGTAGTCCTCGGCACATCCGAGGCGACTGAGTGACAGGAGCGGGAGGAGAGCGGATTCCCTCTCAAAAGTCGCCCTCCCACCCCCCGATTGCCCTCCCAGCGTCCTCCCTCGCTCGCTCGTCCCTCCCCCGAGCCTGCCTCCCCTTCTCACAGTGGGATTAAAAACAACCTTTTGTCTCTCTACAATGGAGGGTTAAACATTTCCTGGTAACACATGAAGTTATGGGTGGGATTTTCTTTTTTTACACAGAATATACCGAAGGGTAGAGCGATGGGGTAGACTACGTCAGACTCAGATTTCCGAGGTTCCGTGTTCAATTCTCGTCTATTTTCTTCTTTTTTTCCTCTTGGTTTTGATGGCAAAAAAAAATAAATTCTCAACAGATCGTACAGCTAACAAAAACGCTCCGTTAGCGACGGTGACTCGAGTTGATGATGGCATCCGTCATTCACTCCAGTATATTTGTTAATACCATAATTTGGCATAATTAAACGATAAAACGTCAATGTCGCAATGAAGGATTTTTCGAATTGATATTTATTATCATTGATTTAGAATTACGCTATGAAAATCTTCCACGCGGGGCCGGCGCGACAGTGAACTCATGAAAAAGGTCATGTGACATCATCGAGCCACATCTGGGATTCATTTCGCTTCTCCACAATAAAATGAAACATTTCTCTCCCTCACAAGCGACGAGACGAGCCGAGATTGACCGCCTGATCTTGATCTTCACCTCGAAAGCTGTGCTGATCTCAACTCAAAAGCGATTCGACACCATCATCTACTGGGATCTGTTCGCCATTCCGGCGGTTTACAAACCTGACGCTAACCGACAAGCTGGACGAGAGCCTTTGTGAATGATCTTGACAAATATATTTTTGGGACGACAGAAAACGTACACGGCGGTGATCCAATTAACGGCTTAGACCAAAAATTATTCCACAAACTATGATCCAAGAACAAGCGAATGGATAAATATTTTGAAAAGTTACATTACAGAACATCCGACTTCAGACAGTCAGAGCAAATGTTGGTGATGCTCAAAAAGAGGGCGGAGGCTGTTAAATGAGCAAAAACGCCTCCAGCAACAGATTGACGACTTCCTTTCCCATACAGTGACACACAATGCGTGTGCGTGTGTGTGTGTGTTGGGTGACTCCTCACCTCCAACCAACAGATGTCTGTGTGCACCCCCAAAAAAAACTAAAAAACAGGATGAACTCATTTATTGGCTATTCTGCTGCGTGATTACAGCAACCCACTTTAAAAGAATAGACGTACTAAAAAGGCTTTTTGAGATGGATTAGCTACGGTTGCACAGAGCAAACAATGACGGAGGCCATCCCTTTGAAAGAGTCACTTTACCGAGGGCCCAACCAGAGATAAAGCTCCTCACTACAAAAGTGAACAAAACGAAACCTAATCCCGACTCACATGAAACAGTTTTTAAAGCTCAGACCGAGCCCTGCTGAGAAGAGCGAAATGTTAGCTGTCAATTGCCTATTTCAGGGTTCGGCAACTTAACCAAAATTGACCCCCTCTGGCCTATTAAAAGTTAAAACTGTAACTATACCACATACGATGATCCAAAGATACAATCAGATTATTTGATTTTTAATTTTATTTTTGTTAGCGTGATTTTTTTAAACTCGTTAACTGCCATTGACGGCTAAAGACGTCAAACTTTTTTTTTTTTTTTTTTTTTTTAAATCGGCTGGTAGTGAATGAGTTAATAACATTCAGCCGAGCGATATATGCAGTACACTCTCTGAAAATCCCCCTAACAACCTAGGTTAAATTTAGCTTCTTTTTTTCCAGATGTTTCACAAATTACGACTTCCCCATCAACCTGGCCTTTTGGCGCCATCTTGTGGCATCTTAAATTGTTCAGTGAGGAAATTAAAATCTATTAAAAAAAAAAAGAAAAGAATTATTCCCATGACATTTTGGAGTTGGTAGTTATATTTAATTGGTGTGAGGCTTACGAGGAGGTCCTTAAAAAGCGACTTCCAGAGCCGTGCGTCCTCATCGGGGGAGGTCACAGAAAGCCGCAATTGCGCAAGCCGGCCTCATTTAAAAGCATCAGCAGTTTTCGGTCTCAGCAAAAAACGTCAGGCCATCGAGTCGAGAAATGTATCGTAAATAAAGCCGTTCATAAACCGGGAGATGATGGATCTCGGAGAGCGTTATGGATTATCGTGCCAAATGAGTCAAAGGGCGATCTTTCATAACGGCAGCGGCGTGGACGTGCACGTCTAATGGCCGTTATTTCCGCACACTGACTCTGTTGACCGGCAACCACGCTGGCGATCTCGGCCGGCCCGTCGCTCCGTCAAACTCACACTGAGACGGGGGACAAAGTGGCCCAGCCTGCTCTTTGTTCCGACTTCAATACAAGGACAATTTTTCAATGGCTGTTTTCTAACAATGGAAAGTTCACGCCAAGGCCTGAGCTGATCATTCGGCGTCTTATACTCTTTGCGTTTACGACAACTCGACGCTATAATCAGAATGTAAGAACGGAAACTTCAAAAGGACGCTCAAACCGAAACAAGGATGAAGACAAAGAATGTCTCCTGACCAAATCAGAGAACAAACGCTGACATTGCGTGATGTAATACGTGCGTCATATTGCGACAACAATCCTGACTTAAGAAAAGAAAATGGACTTCAAATTTTGACGACTGGTCTATAAATAACTGAATGCTCTTGTCCTGGATACTTTAAAGAAATGTTGATTGAATTTAAACGCAGTAGGGCTCCAAGGTCGGCAGAATCCCGTCATTTATCGGAGCCCAAAGTTCAAAGCAAACATGGTGAAGCGGCATTTTGATGTTATGCTGCATGCTAATGGAAAAAGCAGCCAACAGAACTGAATTCAGTCCAGATTGTAGAAGAAAAATAAAAAAAAATAAGAATAAATTCTATTTCTGAGATTCTAGTTTTTTTCCAGCATTTTTAAATTAATTAACACTGAACAGTCTTTTAGTTACTTTAGAAAGTTACACAGAAAAGTTTTACAAGTATATTTTACTCTAAAATGACTATTTAAAAATTCAGAGTAAAATAATCAGCAGAAAATTTACTCTGAGAATTTCTTGCTGAATATTTTACCCTCAAATTTTACTGCAACCAATTTGAGTCATTTTAGAGTAAAATGTACGCGGCAAAATTCACTGTTAAATTTTCATTTCTTTTCTTTTAAATATCTTTAAATGTGGTTAAGGTGCTTTTGTTTTTGCCGTTTTGTTTGGAAATGCTTCGTTTTTGCTTTTGTGAAGCACATTGAGTTAGTTTGTGTAAAATATGTGCTACATAAAGCCGCGTTGAAATCAGACGGCAGTCGTGTCGGGTTTGCGACTCCAAAATCAGCAGCACGTAAAAAAACCCCACAAGAGCCGTATTCGGCCTGTCTTTGCAAATCTCATGTTTAGCATCAAGTTGCCTCCAGCGGTAATTGCCCTCTCGTCAATTTGCGCCTGTTTACTCTTCCAACAGAACTCATGAAAGGAAAACAACAAGGAGTCGTTTGCTGATATATTGAGCCTGAGCATAAAAGGCAGGACGAAGGAATCTCGAGTGCGGGAAGAGCCACACGGAAGACATCGGCTTCGGCTCGGAGACAATGAGCGAAACAAAATCGTCACGATCTTGAGGGAATTGACATGAATTACAGCAAGATGCTCATTGGGACCGGCTCGACCTCGCCTTTTTTTTTCTTCTTAAAAACCAAACACGGCCCTCGAGCCCGCCCAACCACACACAAGCACGTACAAAGACGCGGCGGTCAACAATGGCGGCAAGGGGCGGTTTCCATGGTGCCCGGGAAGCTCCCTGACAGGGCTGGAGTGTTAACACGCTCGCAGACAACGGCGAGGATGAAGGAGGGAAGACGAGAAGGATGGAGGAAGAGAAAGCGTGAGAGAGGGAGGCATTTATAAAAAAAAAAAACATAAGAAACAAAAGGGGGGAGAGATTTACCACACGCAGGCAGCGGACCATCCCTTAAATTTAAGGACCTCTGGTGTCGCCCGTGTCGTATTTCTTTTTCACGACGAGACGCTGACTCACGCACAATGGGCCGACTTTACACGAGGAGCAGCCCTCTCGTCTTTGCTCGCAGGTTGGGTTCAATTAGTTGGCTGCCGAAACAGGCTGCAGTAGAGATCAAAAGTCAACAAAAGGGAGCACGTCATTACCTCTGCAAGACTCGCATTTTAGAAGTCAGCTGTGATTAAATTTGGCCCGACTAGTTTGTTGCCTAAACAGACTGCATTAGAAATTGAAAGTGAACAAAACGTAGCGCATCAAAACCTCAACAACCGCGCAACTTTCAGTAGTCAGCGTCAGTTAAAATCGGCCTGGTTAGTTTGCTGCCTGAAACGATCTACGAAAAAAAAAAATAAAAATCGCTACTGGCCTTGCTGGTTTGCTGCCAAAGCAGGTTGCGTTAGAAATCGAATTAGAACAAAATTTTGATCATCGCCCACGATGGAATAAATTCAGGGCTGCAACTACCGATTATTTAAATAATAGATTAATTTTATCGATTAATCGTTGAATCCGATTCTTTAAATTCAATTTACACACCTTGATTAAAAAACATGACATTTTACCATACTGACAGTGCAAAAAATGTACAGACTGATTATGATTCATTTCCTGGTTTGTCAAAATATTAAAAAATAAATAAATAAAAAATAAATAAATAAAATTTAAAAAATCGACAAAAATGCCGAGTTCACTTTCACGGAGAACTACAGAAATCTGAGATGATTTACTCTCGAGAGAAATTCAGAGGATTTGTACAATTTTTTAAATGTAACGATATGATTAATCGGCTATCAAATAAATTCATCCCTTGATTCGATTAATCGATTGCACCTCAAAATCAGAGTTAAGGTGAACTTCTGCCTGAATACTTTGCGGCTATAATAGAAAATAAAAGCGCGTTAAAATTTGCATTCGTGCAACTTTATGACTCCAAAGCACCACCTTTGTGGAATCGAAAAATTGCCACTGCCGCTTATACGGCCAATAAGCGAAGCTCCACGGGAAGAAGGCAGGACATGGAAGTGATCCAAAAGGATTTTCCGCTGCATCAAAGGATCAAAAAAAAAAAAGCCCCAGCGAGCAGGTCTCCTCCCCTGCATGCTGTCATCGACCAGGAGATCATCCTCCCCCCAGTCGGCACGTTGGCGCGCTGATCCCGGCGACCATATGCGTCGACCAGAAGGTGGAGGCGGGCGAGAACACCACCCTGGCTTCCTCGCCAGTGCTCATTTCAATCTTTTCCGCACGTGAGAGCACGATAGATGCGATGCTCGCGCTTTACCGATGAGCGTCATTCCCCTCCAAACATCAAGTGTGTCGCTTTCAACTAATTGCTTTCATTTGCCGCCATGCGTTTGGAAGCCATATTTTGAGGCGCGCGTTTGGAGCAGCAGGAGGGGGATGGCGCCTTCATCCGCACTCGGTACCGCCACCTGTCTCGCCTGAATGTGTGAAGTGTCAGACGGAAGGAAGATGTTTTACGTGGGGTAAATTGCGTCGACGTGAGTTGGAATTTGGATTTCAACAGGTATGCTGATTCAAAAAAGAGATTTGGGGGAAATTAATCATGGAGGGAATGGCGAATGGTAAAATGTCATCGACTGGTAAGACAAACAAGCCAAACATTTTTGGGCGATTCGATACAAAGTTAATATTTCATTTGTACCGATTTCTGAGCCACAATTCGATTCGATTAAATATTTATACATTTAATTAGGGATTTTTGATACCTCTTTTTTTTTTCACACCGATAACGGTACGAGTATTGACTCATTGAGTGCTCACCAATAAATAAGATTTCATTTAAGCAAAACCTCTTTCTGACGCAGGTGATTTGCCGATGTGTCAAACTGGCGCACTGTAGAACCAACTACTGCCGAAGAGGACTTCTTCAACGTCAGATTTTTATTTTTCTTTGCCTTAAGTATCAATGGCTGGTATCGGCAGCCTCCAAGAGTCTCCAATACTTTAATGTACGGTTGGTATCGGCCCGATACCACTACCTGGTACCGGAAATTGTTTTAATGTAACCTATTAATACAGTGGACTCTGCATACTTGCAATTCAGATTTGCATATTCACAGATTTTTTTTTTCATTATTTTCAAAAAGTTTAAATTGTTTTTAAGCTCATTTCCCACTGATTCTCAGTAGAAACTGTCCGGTTGGCCCCCACCTTTGCACACGTTTGTCTGTACCATGATTGGAGGCACAAAACAAGCTTTTTGCAGCTCTGCCTTTTCAATGGCGACATTGCGATTTTTTTTTTTCTGTTTCGATACTGGATCGTTACGGCCCTAAAAAAATACCTGCGTGAAAAAGCCCTCCACAAAGCAAATGCTTTGGTTCCCAGTCTGTCTCTTTAAAAGTGGCTACTTCATCTTGTGATCTCCTTTGTCCAACTATTTACAGCTCAGTCGATTTATCCTCCTCAGCGACAGGTTCCTCGAGTTTAATGTGAGGGGTTTTTTTTTTTCCATTCTTTTTTTCATCTGGCAGCCCAGCCCCAAACACAAACAATACGTTTTGTCATCGTTTTCTTTCAGGTCAGGGGTAGTAAATCACTTTGGCCCACCTGGAAGTAGATCCTGCATCTGTTGTGTAGAAACATTACACAAAAGGTCGATACACTCATCCCGGCACTGCCATACATGAAGTCAAAGTGTCGGAAAAAAAAAAGGAAGCAGATCAGAAGCTGCATGTCACACAAGGCAAGATGCAGGTGGAACTTGCATGTGGGATTAAAAAAAAAAAAAACAACAAAAACAATATAGAGGCATCAAATAAGAAAATGCAATAAAGGGAGTTTTCCACGGGATGAATAAAAGCATGAACGCATCAGACAGATGGAAGGCAACACACTCTCACACACACACACACACAGACACCTACTTACAAATTGCCGAAGTGAAAAAAAAAACAACTAGCGCACTATTTTTTCTGGTTGAAACTGAGATGAAATTAAATGATTTGTATGTTCACCCCTTTTTTTTTTTAATCAGTCAAATACCAAACATAAAACCTACAGTGACGGAAAAGATTCATTTACCGTATTTTCCAGACTATAAAGGTGTAACTCTTTTTGGAAAAAAAAACAAAAAACGATATACAGGCTTCTTAAAACGGTGCCTTTTAACGAGGCAATGACTTCGCTCATTAAAACAGAGAAAAAAAGAAAAAAAACAAAACAAGATTATTTTGTGTATTTTCTGAACCACAGGTTCGCCCCCTACTGGTGAAAGAAAAATCCACATAAAAGCCGCACCGTTGTATTCGCCGCACGGTTCAAAATCGAGGCAAAAAGTAGTAGTTTATAGTCCGGAAAATACGGTACTTCCTGGAGTGGAGTAAATCCAATTAATAAGGTTCTGAGTGTGTGCGTTTTTTTTAAAAATAGAAATACAGTTGCGCAACCGCTCCTCTCTCGGATTCCAATTACAGGCGAAAAAGAAGTAGCCGTGGATCGCGAAGCTGCTGTATTGGTGTGCAAGTGGGGGGGTGACTGAAGCAGCCTGCAGCACATCATGTTGGTGCAGAGAGAGAAACATGCAGAGGGAGGGTGAGCGACGCCCACTTAAAAGAGACGAGCAGGGCCTGAGGTCAGGTGCAAACGAGGGGGGGCCAAAGTGAAAAGGCCACCGAAGCTACAAGCAGGTTGTGGGTGTGTGTGTGTTCCACATCATAGGAATCTCCGACGTGTGTTACAAGAGTGTGTACTGTAATCCAATCAGGAGTGGCCGCCAATAAACCAGGCTGCTGGCGAGAAAAGAAATTCAGTCAAAGGGTTGGTGAAATTCCATCAAGATTCACATCAGATCTGTTCGATAGAGGCGAAATGCGAACAGTGTTCACGTCACAAAATGACAATTAAGTGGGCCAGATTTGTTTCCTGCCTGAAAGGGCTGCGGTAGAACACACATATAAAAAAAAAATTAAATAAAAAAAAAACAGGAAGTGAGTACCTCAGAATCCCTGCTCTGAAGTACCTCGCCTTTCAAAAGTCAACTAATGAACTTTGGCCCAACTAGTTTGCAGTTTACTTTGGATGACAACACAACTTTGCCACCTTACCTTATAGAAATTAGCCAGAATTCACCGGATATATTTCTGCCTAAACGGGCTGCTGCGGATATTAAAAGCAAAAAAAAAAAATAAATATTCTAAAAAAAAAAAAATAGCACATTCAAATCTCTGCATCCCCTGCAACTTTTCTACCTTACCTTTTGAGAGTCGGCTACAATTAACTCGAGTGCTGCCTAAACGGGCAGCTGTAGGAATCAAAATTACCCAAAAACTAGCACCTCACACCTCGGTTTTACCGCAACTTTGTATGCATTCATTCACATAATACTGCCCCCCCCCCACACACACGCACACCCACACACACGCACACGCACTCCGCCCAGGGCAGCTCGGTTGGGGGAAGATCCGTTCTTTTTTTTCATATAATGGACAGAGTTTATCAACATCAAAAGGTAAGCAAAGCTGCAACATTAGCATGTATTAGCATTAGCTCTCAGGATTCCCAGCGATCGCTTCTAATAACTGACACATCCGCAAATTTCGATGTTTGGGCAGGAGATATTTGTATTGGGCGATTTGCTGCATGCACCACATGCACGGATCAGCTAATGCTTTGAGTGAAAAAGTAAGCTGTAATTCTAAATCCTTTTTGTATTTTGGCCAAAGAATGTCAAAGATCTTTTTTGTAAGACACCTGTAAATCATTTTAATTGTACAGTAAAATTTAAAACACTTCCAAAAAAATTCTACCCCCCCGTCTATTCCCGTAGCCAATAAAGGGAGAGCCCCCTGTCCATCAACGCTCACTCGCTATGCTCCTCGTTGCTCCTAATGACCTTCCTCCATTAGTTTCTGACAGCAGAGAAAGACTTTTTCGGCTGCTGTGTGTCATTGTGTAAAAAGTTTGTGGAGGAAAGCGAGGAGGTTGCTTTTTTTTTTTCTTTCCTTTCTCTCTCTCTCGACTGCGGGTCATGTGCGCCCGTATGTGTGGGCAGAGCTGTAGACACTGCTGCCTTTTAATTACAGCAGCACTGTCTCTCCCTGACAATGCGCGTCGCACACCAACACACAAAAACACACACCAACACACCCCGGCGCGTGGCGCACCTGCCACGAGGCAGATTGGATTTACACTGCATCAATAATTCAGCCGCGCCCGCCTAGATAGGCGGCAGAATGCATACATCCCCGCAGCACAGGTTGCCATTGAGTAAGTGATAGCATTTATAGGAAGGGAGAATATTACACACACACACACACACCTGGACCACTGAAGAAGCCCTTATTATTTTAAAATGACCTCAGTTACTAAACCAATTATAGGCTCGGTAAACAGCGACGATGACGATATGATTTTTTTGAATCCGTCTCTTCTATCGGGCTGCTTTCCAAGTTAAACAAATCAGATGTCGTTAAAATGCTGCGCCACAGAAATAAAACAACAATTATGGCTTGAATTGGGTCTTACTCTAACGTCTATTTATGTTTCAGTTACGCCAGGGCTAGCATTAGCTGTTGCTAACTAGCCAACATGGCAATATGTGCGTCCATTTTTTTTTTATTGATTTACATAAGAATAGCATTATGAGACAGATCTTTTGTAGATGATTCCCAGTAATGCTTTTGTAACAATTGTTTTCAAATACTGAGAAAAGTGGTAAAAGTGCACACATTTCTGGCCAATGTCTTAAAATAACAAAGAGTCAAAATTTTAGATGTGATCTTGTTTTGTAGAACCAAATGTTCACAACCGTCTCGATCTTATTTTCAAAAGGCTTGTATCATTGTCTTATTGTAGCTTATGTTAGCACATGTTTGAATTTACAGTTTTCCCTTCCGTACCTTAGCCACTGCTTCTGAATTTTGGCTAGGCTCCGTTTAGCCGAGTCTGTTGATCACGTTCACCTGAAAATGTTGGCTTGTAAAAAGGCTGAAAGGACAAATTTGCTTAGGTCAGAAGTTTTTTAATTTACTTTTCTGCCTTAATATCTAAATGTTGGCTTGCTAACGGGTTTATTTTCGCTTAGCTTATCTTAATATTTCATAGTTACAATGAAATAATAGCATATCTTAGTTTAGTATGTCAACAATCACACCTTTGACTAAAGAAAATTACATTTCTAGCTCAACCACTTCTAATTGTGGCTTGCTAGGTGGCTGAAATAAAAGCTAACCTTAGATTAGCTTAGCATGTCAGCAATCAGACTAAACTATTTCCACCTCTAGCTTGATATTGAGCCAAACAAATAGTTTGTTAGCTTCTTTCAAGTGTTTAAATGTCCTTTGATTAACTAGGTTTGCCATTAAATACTAGCTAACATGCTAAAAAAATAGCTAAACTCCCTTTTCCCTTTATCATAGTCTTAGAATGTGTCAATTTACTCTCATACTTCAACTATCTTTGTTTGCTGTCATGCTAACAGCTTATCTTATTTTAGCACGATCATTGTTGTTCACAAAGCCGACGCTAGCCTCTGTCAAGAATACACGGCCGTCTGACTCGAGGCCAAAGTACCTTTGGAATTTAGCCGGGGAAAAGATGAACTTATTGATCAAATGAACCATTAGCACTTTATTGGAAACACTTGGAAGTAAATTCCCTTCAAATGTTTGGTGAAAATGGATTAGCTTTGCTGCTGGCGTTGGATAATGCACTCGCATGCGTCCATTAGGCCGTTCGACAGTCGCTATCAGCGAGAATGTTTGACCTTGGGAGGCACAAGCTATATTTGTTTTTATTCGAGAAGTTAGATGATGAATTCTCTTGCAATTTATTGACTTGGATGTTAAGTACTTAGAATGTTCGTGTGCGTGCGTGTGTGTGTGGAGGGGGTCTTCAGAGGCATTCAGAACAATTGCTCTTTTCTTTCCCCAAATCTGCATAATCATTGAGGTTAATTCAACTGCAAGCTGGCGCGCGCTATTGTCTTTGACCGAGCCGCCGTCGCTCAAATTAATACTTTTGTGACAGACGAGCGTCGCCTCAGCATAGTTGCTGAAACAATCGAAAGGGAAAATAAATGTCCTGGCGTATGCTAAAACAGGATTTGTGACTTTCTCTACGATGTGACTTCTTAACCTCCTTTTCTTACTTTCTGTTCTCCGTACCAAGACAGGATTTTTTTTTCTCACTGTCAGCTGTGAAGCAATTGCGCCATTTCCCCGGACTCTTGACATGCTCGATCCGTGTCCTTGACATGACTGACAAGCACAAAACGCCTCAACGAGGCTTTTGGAAGCGAGGATAAAACCAGTACGAGTGGCGTTTGGCGACTGAAAGCGAGCGCCATTGGACAAGAGTCGCGACGCCGAGTGCCACCTGTCTCCAGGTCTTGAAATGACGTCTGGGATTGGTCTGGATTGCCGAGGTTGACCGCCTGGCTACTGAGACGCTTTCAAGGCTTTGCTCAATTAGTCGTTGAGGGTCATGCCTGCTTGACTCGGCTCAACGGGGTGTTCGCAAGGGCACTTATATTTTCTTTTGACAGGTTTCGATCAAGAATTCTCTTTATGAAAATATTAGGGCTGTCAAAATTAAAGCGTTAACGCTGGAGATGAATCAAATTTTTTTAACTCAATTAAATATTTTAACTCAGGTCGATTTTAAAAATAATTTGCATAATTTGCAAATATTGTACCGTATTAGCTGTACATTTTGAGCACATCGTTTCATCACAAAACGCCCGGTGCAAGTTAACACTGGGCTTTGCAAACTAACACTGCTGGAGTGTTGATGCTTGTGGGCAGTTTTGAGAAATGTTTCAAAGAAAAATGACTATTCAAGGATCAAAGAAGGCTATTAGAACAGTCTTTAAATTAAATATATTTCATATTCGGTGATTTTGCAAAAATTCAGCGATATTATCAAGTAAATATCTGTTAAACGCTTTATGAAAAAATAGTAGTTAAAAAAAGGCGATTAAATGGAATTAATCATGGACATTTTTTGCGATTAATTAGTTTATAAAATTTAATCTCTAGACAGCTCTAAAAAAATATATACAAGTCCTCAGTGACTTCAGTCGGGCAGTCGGTTTGTCAAAATTGGAAAAAGGAAAAAATGCGAAAATGAGAATTTGCGTCTGGATAAGCATCCGAAAATATTAAAGAAGGGACAATTTATTTCAGAGGAGTGTGAGGACAGCAACAAAACTGAGCGCTGCTGCATAGTCACGACACGCATTTTCATAATGGTGAATTATTTTATCTTACTCACCTTTTTGTTTTTTTTACTAAACACGCTTAAAAGGTAAAAGTCCAACTATGATAAGCCAATAAATACAAAGACATCGTAATGTCGAAAAACAGCCCTCGAACCGCATTTTGGTCACCCGTGACGTCATGGAAAAGATGCTGCAAATCAAGCTGCAGTGCTGGTTTAACTACGTCGTAAAAACTCCACCATATAAGAACCCTCGAGGGCAACCATGTTGGACGGAAACTCGTCAACGGCACAATAAAACAAGAGACACACACAAAAATAAAAAAACGGACAATCATGGAACCACTTGACTTTCACAGAGTCGGTTTCACTTCTTCGCCTCGTGATTTGTTGACTTTCAGGTCCGGGATTGCAGATAAGAGCGCATTAACACATTCATGGGATAAGCTTCACTCAAACAAGGCAGGTGTTTGCGACCTGGCAAGTTCATTTCATGCAACAGTAATCCACGGAGCCCTGCAAATAAATAAATAAATCAATAAAAGAGGCCAGGCCTAGCCAACGAGTGTGCAGGGCTTCCTGCGCACTCACTGCGGAGTGGCGAGTCCAAAAAGCTTCGCACAGTGCTCGGCATCCTGATCCCGGCGTGCCTTTCAAATGGTAAACAGTTTCGGGGCTGGAAACGGCATCGTGCGCTTATATAATGCAGCATCTGCTTTATGGCACGGAAGAAATGCATTGTCACCAAGTGGCAGTGAAAGAGCCATTGAAGGCGAGCCAAGATTTTTCAGCGCCGGCTTTGACCGTGACACCGAGCTTGGAGGGTTTGCGCTCTGATAAACCCGCGAGCGACCCGCCGACTCTGGGCTGCAGCTAAACAAGAGTCAAGTAACAAAACGACAGTCACAACCTAATGAGCTTTCGCGTCCAATCGGAGTGCAGCCGAGCGGGTTTGAACGCCGCAGTGAGTTGTCGGAATGAGGCGGGAAGGCGCTCCGCTCAGTTATTTCGGATCCAGCCACATGCTGTAGGTGTTACTGACACCGAGTCATAAATCATCCGGTACTGTAAAGCAATCTGCGGGAAGCCTCCGTATATTCGCCCCATCACAAGATTGTAAAGGACGCTAGACAAAGCCAACGTTATTCAGAATCCTCCAAAAGTTTTGGGACGGCCATTGTGGTTTAAAAAAAGCAATAATGCATTTAAGATTTTCGAACGGTCGCCAGTTTCGACTAGCGGGTGTGTTGATTCCGCATAGAGCCGCCCCCTCACATTTGAGTATCCAATCACAAGGCGCTTTCATCACCTTCAGGCGAGAAAGCTCACTGTAACCAACTGGTGATCTGATTGGTTATCGCAACTGTCGATCAACTATAAAAGCCCCCTTGAGACACAGAAGGGATGCCCGCACGATTGTATCTTCAGGTCTCGGACAAATAGTGCGTGCTTCTGGTATCATGAAATCTGCCTGGCAACAGGAGCCAGCTGAATTCTGATTGGATAAAAACTCTCACCTAAAAATAAAACACTAGGATATAATATGACACCAATGTGAAGAATATGATCTTGATTTCTTGATTTTGTTAGGCCAGCAGAAAAAGCCTCGAAGGCCTTGAGCGTCAAGATGCTTGTTTTTAATTGTGCCTAATAGCGGAGAGAGCACTCTAACAAATTCAGGCAATTAAAGAACAAACTTTTCTTTTAGTGATTGTTCCAACTGAGAAGGTACGATCAATTCTGGCAGCGAGAGTACATACTTGTTAATGGTGAGGGAAATTCATGTGGTATGATTCACAATTCATTTTCGATTGGGCATTTTGACTCAAAATATTATTTTTTATTTTTTTATAATCTTCTAATTGAGTTTGCATGCATTCCAGTCCATTTGTTTTCACATTCAAAGACAATTTCCGTTCCCCTCCTAGTAGACCGTGAACACTGCCATTTCTTTCCACTCATTCACATCAATCACATTCCACGATTTTGCATCACAAAAAACACAAATATGGTGAGGTTGCACCCGCGCGAATTGACGAGAGGCGCGGCAGGGAATGAAGGAGGTGTGACTGAAGGCGGGTCGGCGCGCAATTGTTCAGAGACACTTTTATACTATTTGACCACGTCTGATTGGCAGCGTCAATCAAACTGAAGAGCTGCGATGAGTCGTCTGATCGACTTCATTTTGCTGCAATTCCACACAATAAATCACAAGGATGCAATAATTTAGAAGCTATCCTTTGATTTTTTTTTTTTTATTCAAATTTTCAATTTTTTTTATTTTTTACGGGTATGAAGTTGGTCGTTTGGGATGATCCCGGTGAGGAAAGTTCAGCAATGTGTGCATTTTAAAAACATAAGCAGCTTGATCCTCATCTGAAAATATCCGATTCCATGCAATTTTTTTTTTCCTCCGTACGCTGCCATGACGCAAACTCAAATTGTGTTCCAGAATAGCAACTTAATTGTAAATAAAAATTATTCTACGAAAAATTTTAAAATTCATTTCTGTCATATGGATTTAGTCGAAATAATGCAAATAACTTGTCCTAAGTATTGATTGTAGGATCGACAAAGGCTAGTATCACGCCATTGATATTTCTGCATCGATCTGCTCAACAGAATGAAAAATTTTTAAGGCCCAAAAATGCTTTTTTTTTTCCCCCTTTGCCAAGACGAACTTGACTGAATCCATCCTTTTCTTTTTCTTTTTTTTTTGCAGCACCTCATTTCGGTCTCGAATGACCTGGGACCTATCCCAGAGGTGAACTCCACCCCGGTCTGGTGGAACTTAGAGTCTTCAATGAAGCAAACATTTTTTGTTAACTGGGAGGAAATTGGAGTACCCAGAGAGGGGGGGGGGGTAAATAGTGGAAAAGTGGAATCTACTTTCTTGGCTTTAATTTCAAGCTAAAGAGTTTTAGGGTAGACTTCATTTGTGTCCTTGTTTCCAAGCCTGCAGACAACCGTTTTAATTTGACTTCAAAGCACAAAGGGATTGCGAGCGATTTAGAGAAAACTCAGCATGACATCATTTTTTTTTTTTTTTCGAAAATCATTATCACCCCGCAACACGCCGTCGTCCCGGTAGCAACATGAGCGCCATCCTGCCGGGGCGCTTGAACATTAAGACGGTCAGGCGACTCTCAAACTGCCGATGTCGGACGCGTAATTTAGCCGTCGGGTCTTCCGACTGGCCAGATAACCTGATCCGACACCGTCCGTTGTTGCCGACGCTTTGCGCTGATTTCATCATCAGCTCTTCACAGCTCACGCCGGCTTGAGATTAGGAGAGACTAGTTATCACTCTCTCCCAGGGTTGGGGGTTTGGATTGCAGGGCGAGGGGGTAATCCTGAGGAGTTTGACTTGGGATGCCGAAGGCTTAATTAGATTTTTTTTTTTTTTTCGCTGCTGACGGCCGTGGAAAATCCAAATCAGTTCAACCTGCATGCAGTTGTTTTATTCTGGTCTGATTGGACAAATCTGCAAGCGACGATGTTTTACGACTAGTCAGGAAATAAGGAACTGGATATAATGAATGCTAATAGTTGGCCTGAAGGCCGGATCAGAGAAGAAAAAAAAAATGTCCCGGGTATTCTGGTGTTTTTATTAGCAAAGTATCTGAGAGGGAAAAAAAAAGAAGAGACATTTGGAATTGCATCGATTGCACGACGAACAGGAGATATTCCCATTACACGGGCCACTTTAGAAGAAAACTAGCGCTGGCGGCAACGTGACAATTGCACCATCATCTTGAGAGAGTCCACTGAAAGCAAATCTTTTCACCTTTCTACGATGCCGAATCCTTCACGGGCTTAATGAACGATGCTTTTTTTGGGGACACGGTGCAAATGCACTAAAAAAAAGTGGGATGTTGCCAGCGAAGAAGGCTCCTCTTTATTATTTATTTTTATTAGCTCAGTACATTGTTAGTTTTATGGTTTAAAAAAAATCATTAGTACTTCTGAATGGACTGATTTAAGATATTATTTATTATTTAATTTATTAACAAAATATTTTTGTTTATTGCATTTTCCAGCCTATAAGGCGCACCTGTATATAAGCCGCAGCAACTATTTTTGGGGGGAAAAACAAAAAAAAAGTCGCACCAGACTGTAAATCGCCTCCGTTGAAAAAAAAAAAAGAGTTGTTTACTGCATGCAGAGAACGATTTTGTACTGTGAATCCACATAAAGGTACATAAACAGATTGTTAAAAGAGTGCCTTTCAACACGGTAACAACTTTGCTAATTAAAATCGAACAGACCCAAGGAAAAAAAAAAAAAAGATTTATTTAGCGGTTTTTCTGAACTATAGAGCGCGCCCTACTGGTGAAAGAAAAATCCACAGAAAAGCCGCACTGTTGTATTAGCCGCATGCGTCAACATCAAGGAAAAAAGTAGCAGCTTATCGTCGGGAAAATACAATATTCTGATGTTCAAAATGACTCTAAATGGTTCTCGCTCAAGTCACGATAATAGCTTGAGAGCTACTCGAGTTTTTAATCGTTTTTCCATTGGGTGTGGTGCGTATTCTCAGTCTTGCCACAAACGTGTCTTCAAACTGCCAAAACACTTAAAAGCGTTCTAAACAATTGGCGAGTTACGACCGCCTCTGCGCGTTTATTCCAAATTCAACAACTCTTTACAAAGTGTTTGTCTCGCTTGTAGTTTTTCGTGTACATTACAAATGACCTGAACTACTTTTAGAGTTGCAAGTTGTCAACGCTCAGTCACCAAAATGTGCGTGACAAGAATGGAGACTAAAATCAGAGACGCTAGCAGCTATTGTTCTTATATACTTTTGCATGGGAAAGCAATTAACGCAAAGTAAAGCGAGCAACAAAATCAAGAGATTGGAGACTCATCAGTCAAAGACCACTCAGCTATTTCAATCCCATGAGCACAAACGTAGCTTATAGAAGTGGTTGGAATAAATCCATAAGCATTTTAAAAGCTTGGCTTCATTTCATCATGGCAAATGGTCAATTTTACTGCAATAGCACTTTTTCAAAAATAAAATACTAATAATCTTTTAAAAAGCTTTCGACTGTGCTTGGGACATGAGCAAACTCATTTCGTATGCCATTTTTCATGAAAGGGCGAACATCTAAAGAGCGCCCCTTGACGTCGCCACGCATTGACTTTTCGACGACAATCAAGACTCGTTGACCGTGAGCTGCCGAGAAAAGACCACCTCGGTCATGCATCACAAACGGCCAATGAGTAAAAGTGTCTCATTTCTGCCTGTGGAGGCGTTGTCCGACGCGCCCGTGAACTCCTTTGAGGAGCGAGCGCGCTCAATGACGAGATGGCGGTCATTGTGCCTTTTGCCCTGAGCCGCCCCCAGAAGCAGCCAACCTTGAAGTGCCGAGCATTGGGTCGACTTCACGTGGGAAGGCTTTTGAATGTCTGCCAGCACAAAACCAATGGAAGGGACACCATTCAACCATCGGGATCCAACTTGACAAAGGCGGGATTGTGAGGCTAAAGAGATGTGAAAAAAATAAATGAAATGAAACCGCCTCTTCCTGCTGAGGAGAGGTCTAAGAAGACGATTAGCAAATTTACCAAACTACACAAAACAAACAAATCCCCTTTGGGGTCCATCCATCCGTCCTGGGTCTGAGTGAGCTGGACCCGAAGATGACTTGAGAGGCAGGGTACATCCTGGACTTGTGGCCAACCAATTGGAGGGCACGTATACACGATCAATCAAATAACAAAGCCTGAGGTGAAAAGTATACGGAAGTACCGAGTCGGATTCATTCAAAGGAATGGGAGCTAGCTTTTTCCTATTTCTGCGGCAAATTGGGACTTCTCCATCTTTTTATGGGTTCAATAAAAGTGATACGACAAAGAGTAAAATATATTGCATGAGGTGCCTCAAAGGGCTAGGCAGGATCACATCGTCCAAATCACCCAATGTATTCACGTTCTACGTTTTGCTTTTGTTGGGAAAGATTGGTCGTCCGAGATTGGTCGCCAGTCAAAGCACGAGTAAAGACAGATAACAAATTGCAGTTAGTGATAGACTGTGGCATTCGCTGATTTGATTCTGGTTACGTCACAGCAGTAAGAACGGTAGTCCGTCCGTAAAACCAGGACCCTCCCATAAACAGAGTGGTACCGTATCCAAGAAGAACGTAGCATATACTGCATTTTCCGGACTATAAGCCGCTACTTTTTTTTCCATGCAGCTAATACAACGGTATGGCTTTTTCTTTCTCCAGTAGGGGACGCTCTATAGTTCAGAAAATACACCAAATAAATCTTGATTTTTTTTTCTCTCTTGGGTCTGTTCTCTTTTAACCAGCAAAGTTCCCTGTTCCGGCTTGTAAGTCTTTTTTTTTCCCAAAAAAAGAGTTGCTACGGCTTATATACGGGTGCACCTTATAGTCCGGAAATTACGCTAACTGCACTCAATACCAAAAAGAAAGAGTATTTCAAATTGGGATGCAAAGGGATATTGGGACCTTTCATAAAGGGAAAAACAAACTGAAACATTACTGCTTAGTGGAATCAAAACAAAATGCAAATAAATCAAGCTTCCATTTATCTCTCCTCCACCCACACAATCCCGACCAACATCTCCTCCTCTTCAGAATCCGATCTGCAGCCAGGAATTATCTCTCTCGCAATTACAATCTCCCAGTTTCTAAAGACGCCTCGCTCAGGCAAGCCGGCAGAAAACTGACCTCCATGAGATTACGATGATTGCTCTTCCATAGCTTGCATTTGAGCCGAAATTGGTCCGACAGACACACACACACACACGCAGCACACGCTGTTTTATGGTGGTCCCCTTATGGGGGGGTTCACCATAAATCATTTTCATGGGCAAAGTTGCTCACACAGGGTGCTTGAGAACAATCACGTTCTTGGCGGAAAAGGGGACGATGTCAAATGTTTAACTCTTTGATATTATCATGATAGATGGACTGTCATTAAAAATGTCGGTGAGCGTGATTGGTTAACAAACATTTGCAGAAACAAGTCGTTTATAGTTTTGGGATCAATCAATTTCCTACGTGGATATTTGCCATAAGAGGCACTTCCTCCACTGGCTTTGCGTAAAATATACAATCCATAAAACAAAATGACTCAATAAATCAACGGAACTTCCGACAAGTGAACCAAAAATGAGAATGTTTGGAAGCAGAACCAAATGTAAGATTTTTCGGACCCCAATCTTTCCTAATAGTCATGAAGCCTGGCCAAAGATTATCTGGTATAGATTATGTAAAAAAAAAAACAAAACAAGACAACATATCCGGACAAAACAAGACAGCCAAGGCCGTCATTGTGTTTTGTGACGTGCCAATTCACTCTCCGCTCAATGGCGGGATCGCCGATCTAGACTAGGATTTGTTTACCATCCCGTTCCTTTGTCTCCCCCTGGGGATTTTTTCCCAAGGTTCCTGGGGCTGTGTATGGGGATGGGTGGTGAGTGAGGGAGGGGCGGGGGTACGAGGGGGGGTGTTATAGGATGAAAAAGAGGGAAAGAAAAGCCCATTGGTTTCACCGGCATCTCGAGCCAAGCTGTCATCTCTCCGGGATTAAGGGCCCTTCGGTGGTGGCTGCCGAGTTGCGAACATAGTGTTTTACCCTCGGATGGATCGTGGGAGGGGTCAATGAGCAGTGGGTAATGGCATTAGGAGGCATGGCCTAAATAAGATCTTGAGGTCAGCGAGCCTTCTGAACCATGGCAAAACCACTTTGTGTTTCCATGTCAACTTTATTCATGAGTGTCTCCCACTTTCCAGTGGATTCAATCGTTGTTGCATCATGTGCTGAGGCAACTCGTTAATCTACGCCTCCTCGCCGCTTATCTCACAACGCCTTCCTCCCGTTTCGACAGGCTGTAGGCTTTCAAGGCGGCCTGTAAGAGTGTGGAAGCTTGGGCGGATTTCTTGGCAGGCCGGCGTTCGAATCAGAAAAAGAGCTGCAGGATACATTTGCTGAGCCATTAGGCAACAAAAGCCAGTCGCATCCCAGAACGGGATGTGCAGACACGGGGTTTTTTTTCTTGAGATTTTATGCAAATGAGAGGAAGGCTTGAACGCATTCAGTCTCAAATCCCTGTAAATTTGGCCGGCGAACCCCCTGCCAGTAGAGTACAGGCCAATTCCGGCTCATGACAAGAAGGGAAGCAGCGGTGCTTTGAGTGGGTTGTCACCAGGTCATCTCTGGGATGTCTCCCCAACATCTGCTGCTAGTCGGAGTTGGCCGGAACCACGGGTAGGCCGATGCAACATGGGGCAAGCACGTCAAACAGAAAGTCTGACACCCAAGTTGTACTGTGAACTTCATCTGACTGGGGAGGGAGGGGGGGGCTATTGGTGCCAAAGCATCTCAAGATCGCATTCATTAAGTCAAAAGCAGTGAACAGGTTTATTCACAATTTGCGATCACTGCACGGTCAAATTTTCACCGGAACCAAACAAGATGGTCTGAGACTGCTTGATCTGAACTCCGTTTTGATTACCGTGATCACACCTGACCAAATAAATCAACAGTTATTGACCCAAAGTCCATATAAACATCTTGAAAGTCAAATTAGATTTTTTTGGGGGGTGGTCAGATCGACGCAGTAAAACCCACAACAGCACATTCCATTATCTCGACTTGAAAAGGGAGCCGCTGTCACTTAAATGCATTTGTTCGGACACAAAAGAGCATCACTAATGCTTTGTTCCGCAGTTAAGACTGTAATAACCGGACAAGGGTGATAATGGCGTTCCCGGGGCAACCGGCATTGATTGAGCTTGACGACTGCCATGGTGTAAAAAGCCACTGGTGTAAAGATCGGGGTCATCCAAGGACTACCACACCGTATGTCAACATCAGCCATTGTCCGAAAACAGAAGCCACTCTCAAGTCGCCATCTAACTCATCAAGCAAAACCCAACTATGCCTGGAATTTTTTATTCATTCTGAATCGTACACAGGCTTTGTGAAACCAAGAATGATACATCTGACTATGAAGAATGAGAAGCAAGGGACAAATTTTTGTGTTTTGGTACGAAAACAAACTTGTGAGAGGCAGCATAGTGCCACCGAGAAGCCGGAATGTCCCCCAAAAATACTCCGACATCCGAGCTCCATTTAAAAGGCGACTGGCAGAATTTTGCACCATTTGGAGGCGCTTGAGGGAGGACTGGCTGACTCCAAAATAAAGTGCATTACAGTAATCAAGAGTAGTAGTCGACAAAATACAAGAGGCGAGGCTACCTGGGGTTCTGGGTTCGCTTCGGCCCCGACTATAAAAATAATTTTTAACGCTACCCCACACCACAGGATAATCGCTTGCTAATCTTTTAGAGGGATTCAACAATCGGGCCATTGGTCGCTGTCATCTTTAAAGAAGAGTAAGGGTCCAAATTTTGGCTGATTTTCATTATGTGTGTAGTCCGCCTCACAAGCCACAACAAACTATTGATGAACCGCCCCCTCCCAGTGATGGTTCTCCCACCCTGTCGCTGTTTTTTGCAAAGGAGGACATGCCAGAGCAGCTGCGACTTCTTTTAAGCGCTTAAAAACACATAAATCACCTCAAATCAGTGTTTATGAGTCACCTGTCACCATCCTCTTCTGATAATCATCAGGCGCATGGAAACATCAACAGTTGCAGCTGTGCGGAGGCAGAATCGCAACGGCGCATCAATCCCCGTTAGACCTGACGCCTAACTGAGCGTGAAACTCTAATTGTTGCCCACCAGCTTGCGACCATCGAGACCCCCCATTCACACCGTGCGGAAGAACGTGCATTTTAATCTTCGCATGTACTCATCCGCTCCCGGCACAGCTTTGCCCAAACTACAACTTGAGCTAGTGTTCAGGCAGCCGTGAACAAGAAAGGGGTTGCGTTTAAGGGGGTCTTCTATTCCCTCCGTGCCTCGCTAATGAGGGCCTCATCCGTCCTAAAATACGACGAACACGGCTTGTGCGGGTCTAGGCGTTGACAGTGTGAGACTGTGTGACTGGACCGCTGGGAAGGAACGTCCAGATCACTGGTGACACTAATGGATCCGCATGGGCCTCCTCATCAGTCCCCGGAGATTTGGCCCCTGACGTGGTAGTACGGCGCTAGGTTGCTCCAGATTGTGTCCGTTCAGGACTAGCACACACATCAACAGTCCATCAGTTAGTGACGATGAAGTGATCAGTGAAGTAAGATTAACCGTACCGTTTCCACAAAGGGGCATATTAGACGACTCAAACCGAGTCATGGAGCAAACAGATCACCACATAACAAGCCTCCGGGTCGCATACCACTTCCTCTCAGCAATGACGTTCTCCACGTCAGCACCAGTGACACAGAGTAGCTCTTCTCTGTGAGACACTTTGTCCCGACCCACGGTCGGCGGCGGTCACCGTGCCACAGACGGCGGTTTACAGAAGGCGCCTTGATGACAGTCTGCATGCCTTCGCCAACCCACGATATGAAATCGGTGGCATTTTCTCTCCAACACCCAAGCTTTTCCCACAGCCCCCTCAGGCACTGGTTTTAGGCCAACGGGGTGACTGACTGGTCCTGCCGCAATAACCCCCAACGTGTGCGCTGATAATCCCTCGGTTATGCAAATCTCCCCCCGCCTGGTGCCAATTGCAGCTGCTGCGGGTGAAAGTTAAGATGGCAGCTCGATGTAGGCCACTATCTAGTCCTGATTTTTCACATCATGCCGAGACAACTGGGATACAACTAATGACCTCTTTCTATTACCGTCTTTTTTTGTACGCCATTTCGTCCTCGGGTTGTAAAACGTAACAAGCCTATTTTGACCAAGTAAGGAGTAGAAAGTACATACGTTGACTTCATTCGACCCAGCTTCGTTTTATCTTTGGCAGCTGTGTTACATCTAGGCTAGATTACTGTAATGCACTTTATTTTGGAGTCAGCCAGCCACTGGTGCAAAATGCAGCTGCTCGCCATTTAATGGATCTCAGAAGACAGATCGCATCACCTCAATCTTGGCCTCTCGTCACTGACTCCCAGTGAACTTTAGAGTTCATTTTAAGATACTTCCGTTCGTCTTCAAATCTTTAAATGGCCTCGCTCCCGCGTACCTCTCCGAGCTCCTCCACCCCTACGCACCTGCCCGCTGCCTCAGGTCGGCGAACCAAATGCAGTTTGAGGTGCCGAGGACTAAGCGCAGCATCAGAGGGGGATCGTGCCTTTTCTGTTGCCGGACCTTCCCTATGGAATGAGCTTCCATTAAAATGTTAGCTCCGCCCCCTCTCTGTCCTCTTTTAAAACTCGTTTGAAAACACATTTTTTTTCTTTAGCTTTCGACTCAACATGAGACTGTCGCTGTTCTGCTGCTCTTCTGGTATCTACTGTTTTAATTTGTGTTCTAATTTCCTGCTCATTTAAATGACACCTTATGGAACGCGCTTTGTTACAGCTCCAGCTCTTGTGAAATGCGCAATATAAATAAAGTTGTACAGTATTGTACATATCTACTTTCTTACTTCCCACCACGACTGTACAGACAAAACCAATCCCAAAACTCCAACAACTCCAAGTGTGTCATTCCTGTTTTTACATTCAACTCGACATAAGGCCCCCATAGTAGCGGGGATACCGTTATCTTCTTACACAGATTAACAGTAGTCTGCTCGGGGTGCACAAACATTACTCGAAAGTGTGTCAGTGCGTTGAGAGCGCAGGAGGAACAATGAAGCCAGGGGGGTCATTAGCATTGGCATTAATGTGTCTATTTGAACAAGGAGCGAAAGTGTGCAGCCTGTCTACGTGTGTGTGTGGTGTGTGTGTGTGAAAGTGTCTGGGGATGAGCGGGAACATGGGGTAGAAGGAGGCAGAGGAGGGGGGAGGAGGGGGGTGTATGATCGTGAGGACCCCCTTTGACTGAAGCTTTAACCAGACAGAGGGATGAAGAGGAGGGAGGGGGGAACTTTAGGGGGGGGGTGGAAATGCGCAGTTGTTTTGCAAGGAGGAACACACGGAACGGGGTGTTGGTGGTGAACCTCAAGGGGGCGGGGGGAGGGGGGGGCGATGGTGAGGGCCTTTCATCAGATTGAGAAGCAAACAAACCGTTGTCACGAGTGGTGATATGAACATGAGGGGGAATTAAAAATGTGGACGAGAAAAGCAGCTTAGAGATTTGTGTGTGCGGGTTTTTCGACGACAATGGGCCAAAAAACAACTGTCAACTGTCAATGTCTCTCTATGCCGATACGTGTAGACTAAACACACACTTGACTTGATTGAATCCATATATCGATACCATCGATGACACAGATATCTGGACCAATTGATACCATGCGTCAATAAATTTGAGATCATAGTTTGACAACATTGATACCACAGATTATGTGTGCACAAGTCCAGAATTTGAGATCACCTATCCAGCCTCTTTTAGATATCTCCCACCTCTTATACACATTATTCAGGTGATCAAGATTGTTATCTGATCATTTGACGCAAGTGTGGCGGCTCTCGAGGACCAGATAATAACGATCCTGATCATTTGAATCCGGTGTGTTAGAGGAGGGTGACATCCAAAAACAGGCTGGCTCTCGAGTACCTTCGCCATTGATGGATACCATATATCGATACCGTTGATACCGTAGAACGATACCAATAAAGGGCAACGTTGATACTATAGTTGGATATTTTGAATACTGATGCTAAAAACAAAACAACGTGCTTCCCTTATATGTGGACCCCTATGTGTGGGGCGAGAGCTCAGAACTTGTACGCACACCGACGACATTCACAATATCATTTAGCTTCATAGCATCAACTGCACTTTTTGTCTTTCAAGGCGAGCTGGAGCCCATCCTAGTTGACTGTGGCCAAGAAACAGGAGATATCGTGAAAGCCTTGGACCAAGATTCAAAACCCCAACTCATAAAAAACATTGAAGCATACGTGCTAATCACTGACTAGAGCGGAATCTTGTCTCTGGACCGGTTTCATGAAAATCAAAACTGTATGAACAGAAATAAGTCGATACACAGGTTCATTGTACCGTCTGCCATGGAGTGAAAGACCATTTAATTGTTCTGTCTGTCACTATACATCGCTGGCATAGATGGACGAAAAAAGATACATTATTTCGGACCGTGTGAGTTAAATTGGCCGTCTCATGAGACACACCTGATGATCTTTAACGACAAAGTGCTCTGGGATACACTGTGATTGTCTGCTGTGAATTTCGAGTACTTTTGACCATTTCTGATAGTAGAGGGGCAAAATTCTGGGAACAGCAGCACTCAATATGAAGTATAAACCACAATAGCAAATCAAAACGTAGCATTATTATTATTTATCTGTCCATGCAATCAACTCCTCCTGACACCTCACAAAGTGCAGAATTCTGAGCACAACCTGGAAGCTATCAGCTATAACATAGTTCGTCGGCTTTCAAATAAATATGCACTTCCGTTACAACATGCACGTATGGATGCTTCACGTCATTTGGACGCTTTTGCAGAAGCTGCCGAGCTATCTCTCTCGTGCACAAACTCCTGACAGCGAAAGCCATCCACGTGTTTTTTTCTTCTTTTTATTTTAATACTGTAACACGGATGCATTATGAAGTGTACAAAATCAGCGAGCGGGCTTACCTTGCTTTTACTGGTCCACGCGTGGGAGTGTCCACGAGCAGAGATGCTTTCTCCTCTACCACCTCGTCTCCGGATGGAGTCCCGATCGCCGCCTGCTCTCGTTTCGCACCGATTCCTCTTTCTCTCTCTCTCTCTCTCTCTTTCTCTCGGATCGACTCGCTCCACTACCACACACACACACACACACACACATTCATATACTCGCACTACCTCGCGGGGGCGCGCAGCTTGTTCTCCAGTGCGCGCGCTGCTGGTGTCGGGACGCTTTTTTCTTTTTTTTGTAAATGCAACAAATGCACGTATCGCAGATGGACAACAGCTGGGCGAGTTTGAAGATTAAAAATAATAATATATTTTTTTAAAAAGCCAAACGTTGTCTTTCTAATGCACATTAATGGCTTTTGTGAAGTATCTAATCTCAAGGGCAACATATACCGTTTCATTAATGAAATGGCTCCCTTGTCTAAAAAAACCCAAATATAACACAGAGAAAACATCATTTGCTTATTAATTTTTTACACATACACCAGTGGCTAGTATTATCGTTTATTCTGAGATGGGAGAAACAATTTACTTTTTGACTCGATTTTTTTTTTTTAAATCACAAAATGACGTTTTTGTGATCAATGTCCATCTGTTTCTTAACAGGCAGTTCCTGGTTCAAAGAAGGTGACATCAAATGACTGACAAAAAAAAGTGGGGTTTTTTTGTTAATTGTAAACTTAAAAGTTGATAACAACACAAATGCTATTCATTAGCCCGTTTTCATTGTTTCTCATTAAGCGTTAGCACACAGTTAGCGGATATTATGGCAATGTTTTGTTTATTTTAACTGGAAAATATCAACAAGCAGCTTCAGGTCTCTTTATTTGAAGACATTTTCTCTCTCTGACAAAATGCTGCTTGTTTTCTAAGATGAATGAAGTCCACTGCCACCAAACAGCGCTAAAATCAAGGGGTCTTCAATCCTGTTCCTCGAGGCCCGGGGGTCCTGCCTGTTTTCCATCTCTGCCTTCTGCAACACACCTGATTCAAATAGTCAGGAGTTATCTCGCTTCGGCAGACCTTGCTGATTATTAGATCATTTGAATCATGTGTGTTGCAGCAGGCAGAGATGGAAAACAGACAGGACACCGGGCCCTCGAGGAACAGGATTGAGGAGCCCTATCTTAAATCTGAAATTTGCACTCGCAGGTCAAACAAAAAAAAATCATCTGAACACAAGTTAGTGTGAACTACAGCATTAGCACTTAAGAATACTTAGATGCATTTTGGGGACGCTTGTGTGTGTGAAGAAAGCCTGTTAGCATAATGCCGTACAAACAACAACTGGGTCATTTCAGGACACGTCGTTATGAAGTGCATCACCTCCTTCTGCAAATGAAAGTAATGTAATATCTTCCCTTGGTATCGGTCGCTTGTTGCCAAACTAATTAAGTGCTAATGAGCTGGCTTTATTTGCCGCGGCCTGAGTTGTAATTGAGAGGCATTGGTTAAGATAACCAAATGAGGTAGCACAATTGTGGCGCATGTAGTCTGGATGTCTGTGCCCAAGGTGCAAATGAAAAATCTAATTAGTGACGCGATTCCAACCGAGGGGAAGAAGCAAGTTCATGGGTTAGATGGGTTTACATCCAAAGTGGATGCATTTCCTCTTCCAGGCTGCTGTGTAATTACATTAGGGTGTTTTATTCTATTGAGTGGGAGCAGCCGTTATTGGTTGTGAACCATGTTAACACAAATTGGGGGAGGGGGGGGGGGGTGAAACACCCCCCCACACACACGTGCACACAAAACAAACACTACTTGACTCACTAAAAACAGAAGCAACATAAATGGAGCATCCGAATTTGGCTTTCTCCATTCCAATAATTCATCCACACTTTTGCATTTCTAAGTTAAAATTGTTGCACACAAGAGGGCAGCTAATCACCAAAATAGAAAATGTTAATCGCTTTGAAAATGTCAAAAGCTAAAGCACTTATAATATAATGCATTAGTTTTAATTGTATGATCTATAGAAAAATATATATTTTTTTACTTTTGGAAAACATTTTAAAACAATACACTGCATGTTCATAACTATGTAAATAAACACACAGCATATTATAAATACAGGACATAAAACATATGCAGTCCATGTGCTTTTTTTAATTAACATTTGACAATTTTTTATTCCGATTTTTTTAGCTCGTAGTCTTTATCTCCATTATTACATTTTATAGTACGCGAATTTATATGTACTAATGTTTTGAAAATAAAATAACACAGTAAGAAAACAAAAATGTGTCATTTAAAATACATCCCTTGATCCTGATTAAGATGGCTGCCTTTAACAGATTAAAAAAATCAAGTTGCATCATGTTTTTTCCCTCATTAGAATTTAGGCAAGAAAATGACATTGTGATGAAGCACAAATCAAGACGTGCACTTTGGGAATAGTGTGTTGTCGATGTTTTATCAGCCCAAATGTCACCCACTGACATGAAGTCGAGCATCATTTAACGCTGATAAAAGCGTACGTGACGAGATGCTGTGCAACTAACAGCAGCTTTTCGTATTCGTGTAATTAAGGAGGCAAAATCCTGCGGTGAGTTTTAATTACATACATCAAGTCTCTGGAATCGTCTTTACAAGGGAGCAGTGGAATTATGTTGCTGTGTATCCATTTCACGACTGGTCCGTGCGGATTCCCTGACGCGTCAATGATACAGTACCTGCTGAGCCAAGACACTCAAAAAGTTTGTGAGGTGAGAAGGGACATTGAATCGCATAAAGACAAACAAATGTAAATATACAACAGTCAACTGGCAAAAAAAAAAAAAAAAAGTCAAAGTAACATCTGTGAGGTCCACTGTGGTTATTTGTACAACTGCTTACAGGTGCATTCAAATGTTTCCTGTTTCAATAGCTTGAAATGTTAATTGCAACATATATTTTACATAACTCTCGCATTTATTAGTCCATTTCCAATTACTTCAGTCATTAGCGAAATATTGTACAAATTAAATTAATATCACGAGCATTCATTGCTTAATTAGTTTTATATTTAAGATTTTTACCTTTCAGTCCTTGTGCTGTCAAGAGTGATTTTTTTTCTTTCTGGTCTGCTTGAAAAATCCCTACTCCGTGCAATATTTTATATATATAATTCGGAACATTCGAGCATATTGCACGATGCAGCACGCTAAATCGGGGAAAACAAACCACCGTATTGGATTGCTTTGGCCTGTGACTCCTGACTTGCATATTATAAAGCTCACAAAAAAACATGCCTAGATGATGGATAGTCCGACCGTAACAGAATGGAAACCAAATTATCATTCCATATTACTGTGTGGACTCTGAATGTTGGAGTTAATTGCTAAACGGGGCTTTAAAGTGAGCACTTGAATGGTAAGAATCGTTCTCGAGTTTGATGTGCTGTTTTCTTTCCTACATATTTTAGGCTTTAACCAGCGTGCATTACTATTCATATTAATGTCGTAAAAAATGACCTGGTGTGCCAATGACATTTATTGGCTGGCCCCCGGAATCCACATCGAGCTATTTAGCTGGGTCGTTTCTCCAAGTGCCTCGTCTGTTAGTAAGGACATTCATCTAATGTTAGACCAACTACGTCCGATCGCACTTTTGCCTCTGCAGGCAAATTGTTATACTGGTCAAATATTTCATCTCATTTTGAAATCAAAATAATTCTCACAAATCCAAAGACAACGACCTCAAGTTCAATAGTTTTCAATAAACGGATTGTTGGTTTTCCCCGATTTGACCGCCATCTTGATTTATTCCGTCATATTTGTGATCAACAATGCAATGTAGATGAACATTTCTCTCTCTTTGTTATTTCAAGGCAGTTCAGATGCTTTGTGGCACCACGCTGCCTCTCACAGGTCACTCTTGGTACTGCGATGGACATGGCGGAGCAGACTCGCAATTGCGGATGGCGATATCGACCACACACACTATAAGAGCTAGTGGACACCTTTCGCTTCTTAATTTTTTTCTCCTTGCATATGGGGTCTCAGATTAAAAAACAAAACTAAATAAGATTTCAAAAATCTGTATGTGTGCCCCACTTAAAAACAGATCAGTAAAACAACTCTTTAAACGAGGCAGTTGATAGTGCGCACTGAAGTTAAAACAATCAAAAAAAGAAGAGAAAAAGAGTTACCATTTGTTTGAGTAGATGCCATCGAGTTTAACAGCACCACCGAGAACAAAAAAACCAAAACAAAATTCAATGCAAGTAGACACAATACTCATGCAGGGATGCTGCACTATGAGATCTTGTTACATCATAAACAAAACATGAGGCTCCAGTTCCAGGCATCATAAAAGAAGGAAAGGAAGTCTCCATGTGTGAGGTAAAAGGTGTGGTTGTTTTGCTGTGACTAAAACTTAAAAGAGTTCAAAGACCAAAAGTTATACATGTCCGCCCTGGTCCTGATCCACTCAGCCAACCTCTGCACGGAGCCTTTCTCCCTGGTGAGGATACGAGCCACCTTCCGCAGCTTCTCCTCGTTCCTCTCCAGGTAGCGGAAGCCCTCGGTCTGCAGCTGGGCCAGCTTCTCCTGGCGGTTGTCGTCGATGGAGATGTCCTCGCTCACGTACGGGTTGAAGCGGAAGTACGCGTCAGCGGGCAGGAAGCCGTCTAGCATAGCGTGGACCTCTGGACCGCCAAAACAATCACAATTAATTAGAATCTGCAACACTCAAATAGTTTATTGGAGTGAAGGCCACTAATTCAGAGTATAGAGTTGCTCTAAACATGATGACACTTCTCACATTTTTGTAAATATTCTATTTTTTTTTTTCATGGGACAACACTGAAGACAGCGGTCAGTAAATAAATAGTAAATTGTAACTGCAAATTTACTGCCCCCTCAACACAACTCAACATAGCCATTAGCAACAAAAGTGAGCATACCGCGAAGTGAAAAATGTCCAAATGAGTGTCACTATTTTGTGATTTTTGTGATGCTGCAGCTGTGAGCCTGGATTAAGTCAAACATCTTACGTGACAAAGAGGCCTAATCGAACAGGTTTATCCCAAGTGTGTGCGATACTAATCGGGCATTGTTTGTCTGACTTGTCGAGAAAAACAAGAGTGCGGCTGCCTTTAGCCCCTTGTGTGTTTTTTTTTAATACATATGGTCTTGATTGTTTAATTTGTGATACTGACCAAAATAAAACCACATCTGTTACATCACAGGTGTCAAACTCAAGGCCCGGGGGGCCAGATCTGGCACACAATCTCATTTTATGTGGTCCACAAAGGGCAATCATGTGCGTCGACTTGCTGTTTCTCGCACATTTTCTTCACTTTTAACGACATTGAGGTACGAGGTATTTATTTGAGGGAAACCAGAAATACGATGTAGCCCGTCCACAAAAATGAGTTTGACACCCCTGCTATATACATCGTAGCAAAGTGTCATTTCGACGGCGTTGCCCCATGACAAGATATAATAAAAATATTTACAAAAATGCGAGGAGTGTACTCACTTCTCTGTATGTATGATGAAGACGTACAGCAATTGTATACTGTGCCGTCACCGCTGCGGCAGCTCCACATGTTGCAGAATAAACGCGCAAGGCAACGACAAGTCAAACTGTCTGTTAGGGCCGCTTTCAGCTGCCAGACGTTTAAGAAAACAACGAGATGAATATTTCGCACAAACAAACAGCGGGGGACATTTGCTCATATTGGTTGAAAAGTTCAATTGTTCTGTTTAAGCAAATAACCCGTGAAAGCATTTTAGCCCCCCAAAAAAAAAAAAAAAAAAATATATATATATATATATATATATATATATATATTTATATACATATATTTTTTTTTATACCATTCACAGTAATAAACTATTTGGACTGATTTAAAAAAACCTCAGGGAGTTCAAGTGTGACACGACGCTTTCGCTGCCCCATCGTCCTCGTTGACATCAAAACACGATTAGATCAGTGCACAGCCACATGTGGAGCGCCGCTGACACACAAAAACACCAAGTGGCAGGCTCGTGAACACTGCGACAAGCAAGAGGGCTGTAATAAACAAATAGTAAGCCGCTGTTTTCACAATAAAGTCAAGCTGGGGAGAGCGCTTAATCCCAAATATCCGAGGAACAAGTATAGAGTAGTAACATCTAGGTCAGCGCACAGACAACAGAGCGGCCGGAGCCAAATTTAGGCACAGCCGAGGAGTCCGTGTCCAGACGTGATAAAGAAAAGCGGGACATCAGGGCGAGGGGGTTTGAAGTAGGACGCACTAGGAGCAAAGTCGATAGGGTGCGGAATGTGGTGGCGCACAAAAATGACTAAATAAACCATGGCCAACTCAATCTTACGATGATTCACCAGGTTGTATATAAACCGCATAGCACCGTTCCTTCAGTTTACTGCGGTTCAAAGGATTGGTTCTGCTTTACGGCTGGCTGTGACGGCCTTGTTTTTTTTATTTTTTTTTCGAAATTGGGATTGATTTTGACCCAAATGTGCCAAAAAATGCAGACGAATAGAGGCGCTTTGGCGGCGCGTGGAAGGACAGGACGAGCTGACTGGATTTGACTTCATGTACACACACGACATTATTCCTGCGCCTTGCGCTTCATGAGATGTGCCGCAGGTTCGTGTGTATTGATTTGGAGGGAAAATTGGAGCTTGCCAAAAAAAAAGCATCATTAGTCACAACAGAGCATGACACACAGTTACTGAGCTACACTGGAGTAGGGAGAGAAAACTCATGGCTGGTTTGACTTATCGAGAGAACAGTAGTGAGGCTTCTGTTAAAACATTAGTCAAGAAGGCAAAATCAAAGAAGACTTTCACTACTACTATGTCACACCAGTAAAGTGCAGACATTTTTTTCATATACTATTAGAACTTACCTGTGAGTACAGTTATATTGTCTCTCTACATGTAATGATGGAAAGAAAATAACTGACAATGAATGCTATTCATTAGCCCGTCTATGGCGGTTTGCATGGTGCGTTAGCATTAAGCTAGCAGTAGGCAAAGTTGTGTGCTTTGTATTAAATACATAAGGTATAATTCTCATGACACATACAGCGCTCGTATGTCTATTATTTTTTTCACATCCAATCAAAAAAAAAAAACAACAAAAAAAACTGGCTCGGTTAAGGTTCAACTCAGAAGTCATGTTTGTCATAGCTGAAGAAACGACAGTACGTACTGCAATGCCCTTGAATTTGGAAAGGAGAGCTCCAGCCATAAGTGCACTTTACAAGGATTTAATTGAATGCAGAGGTAAGAGCAAACATACTCACACACACGACGAGCACGCTCACTAAGGAACTGCTGTAAGCCACAGCTCACATTCACGCGCAAAATCGCTAATGCAATAGATCTCAGTCATTTCTATTCGTGATTGCATTTGTTGTGTGTGTTGTTGAGGATGTGTGTTATAATAAGTTTAAATGTCTTCAAAATGTGACGGAGGGGTTAGACTAGAATAATTGCTAATTTTCACATATAGCAGCTAGTTTTGAAAATTAGGGTTCATTGACTGGACGTAATGGAGAGTATATAGACCGTATTTTTGTTAGTAGGTTCAAATTTTAATGACCAAAGATTATTAAATGTCTCAAAAATGGTACTTAATTTAGCAGATGGCAAGAATAAAAGAATTGCGAGTCAACCAGCCCGAAGCGTCACTTACCCTCAGTATCTGTGGCGCTGCTGATGACATTGGTGATTTTGGTTTTAAGGCTCGTGTATGTGCCGCTGTTACTCTTGCCCGTCGTTTCCAAGCGGCCCGTGCCGACCGAAACCACGCACTCCAACGGCGTGTCGGGCCACAGACACTTGCACTCGTGGATGGCCAGCGCTGTTGGGTTGTTAATGAGCAAACCTCCGTCCTGCGCACACACACGAAAAAAAAAAAAAAATATATCAAAATGAGCCTTAGAATCATTTCATGGATTTTTTTTGAGTCGGTGGATTACACTTTTGAGGACCAACGAAAAGATCAATGCGTCTCTACCGCCGTTTGCAAGATGACAAAGCGCACAATGCAATTACTGTTCTCCCCCCCCCCCTCTCACCCATTTCTTTTCACCTCTGTGCTCAGCTCCCGTCAGCCCTGTTTTGAAATCGAACAATCGCCCAGGAGTGCTTTCGCTTTGAATTCACAGTCTACCTAAGGCTATGGTGGGGGAGGGGGGGGGTGTAACCGGAGAGACGACAGGGATTGATGAATAGGCATGAGGCTGCGGGGCTGCAGGGTTGGCAGCGGGATCAAACACACAGGGGCCAGTCCTCATTAAAGAGGCCAGGCTGGGAGCCGTGGGCCCCCTCCAAGCGTCGAGGGAGGGACACCGGAGGGGGGTGGATGAGAGCTTGTTTATGAGACTTAATCGCAGGTTCATGCTCATGTTATTGCTGTTCAATACAATAATAATGTGATTTTTTTTTTTTTTTTTTTTGGTCAGAGCAGATGTCGCATGAGAGGGGGGGGGCCGCGGGGGGGGCTGCCCATCCTAGTGCTACACAGAGTGATGGCGAATGACACCAAAGCAAACGTCCAATGATCATCTGCATCTGGTCCCGCGGTGGTCAGAAGTTGCCGCGAGCGTGCAACATTGTGATGCGATTTCAGCGGCAAAACATTTCAAAGAACTTCTAAAGATGGAGTTTGACTAACCTGGCGCCATTTTAGCTCCAATTGAAGACTGAAAGTGACTCGGAAGCAGAAAGACAATTTTTTTCCTTATCACTCGCTCTACTTTGTGAACTCAGCGGCTTTTAACGATGACATGCAACCACACTTTGGGCAAGGATCACAAAGTTGAACGCTACTAAGTGACTCCCTTTCAGGGCACCTACTCGGCGAAGTGAGTCGAGAGCCTTTAAAACTCATTCACTGCCATTGACGGGTGGAGAAGCCAAAAAGTAGATTCATTTCACCTGGGCTGGAAGTGAATGAGTTCTAATTAAGAAAGTTCTGAAAAGTTCCATATTTCCACTTGTGGACTGAAGGTTATTTTTCAGTGTGTGGTGCTCATAACCTTTCCCGAGGCATCACTTATTTAAGAGTCTATCGAGTTTCTCCTCCAGCTGTCACTAGCGAACAACGCAGCTCACATGAGGAGGAACCAGCCGGAAGCGACAATGAGAACAGGTTGGCAGCAGTGTTTGTTTTTGGCAGGCATTTTTAGATTTAGTCGAAAGGTCTTTTGGATGAAAATGCAAATTGGTTTTTGTCACATTTCGGCATTCCGATTCGTGATAGTTTTAGTTGATGAAAAAGTCCCAAAAGTTTTAGTCGGTTTTAGTTAAAAAAAAAAAGGGCATGAAAGTCTAATAGCAAAGACTTTCCGATCGACTACTCAGGATTATGCGTTACAAAATAAACCGAGAATCAAAACATTTCATTTAGGAAGGCGCTTTTCTCCAAAATGACTCGTGTCCTACTGTGGAGGGCGGAGCTTGGCTGGCGTCTCCCTCTGCCTTACCGTCTCTGAATCGTTGCGTGCGACGCGTCCCGGTGGTGGGCGTGCCCAAACGAGAATAGGTTACACCAGCGTTGCAATTTTTTTAAATGCAGATTCCACCAGTGCTTCTCAATCATTTTCTGTTACGCCACCCCCCAGCAAGAAGAAAATAATTTGCGGCCTCCACCACCACCCACTAGCGGCCGCAGCTATATTTTCCCATTTTTGTTGCAAAACAAACCGACATCGTAGAGTTAATACTCGCTGCGCACAATGGGCAAGGAGAGCGCCACTGCCAACTAGTGGAGGGGAGGTGCAATTACACTTTTAAAAAAAGCATGTTCCCCAGGTTCACACATGCCCCCCTCAGCATCACACCGCGCCCCCCTATCAGAGAAGCACTGGATTACATGAACAATAGGAAGAGATGTCGTAAATTCTGAACGTCTGATCGTCAACGAAAATCCATGTATGCCACATCATGTTTTCATCATCAAAATGTCACGTTAAGCTCGTCATCGTCTCGCTCTCGTCCCGATAAAAGGGGCCGCTTCCCCTGTTCAATTTCAAACCAATGGCCCGTTTAGGCAAAACTGCAAACGGGCTTTGCATTCAAAACGGTATCGCATCAGGAGACGACGCCTTGTGTCACCTAACGGATGTCCTTGGAGAGTGCGCACCTGTCAGCGACAGATCGTTAAATAGCGAGTCCTGAACTGCGAAATGGCAAGCGGCTTAATGATTTCCTGCCAATGTCGACTGTTGATCCTCTAAAGGATTAGCACTCCGCCGTGCTCGCCTTCGCCCTTCAGGGGCTGATCGCTGGCTCATAAACCAGATCATCATAAAGCAAACTTTCAACTAATTAGGCCTTCTTTACCCAAGGGAATGGGGGTGCACTTCTACTGATTGACAACGAAGCTCTTAAAAGTAATGACTCCAACAGCACGTCGCGAAAGGAAGACTTGCAGGCGAACATCAGCTGGCTTGAATAAACAAAAGTGAAATTTGCACTGCCGTTTGCAATGACTCATCTTCCATTAGCGTTTGCGAGCTTATCTCCCCTGTGCCACTTGACGCTGCCCTGCAGGGGGGTTGTTGATCTCAATAGAAACGAGGCACTATCGTCGAGATCAGTCAAAGTCATTTCACGGCCGGGTGTGCGTCAGACGCCATTAGCTGCAAGAGCAAACTTTATTCTCTTCCTTAAGGCTGCGCATTTTCGGTATCTCTCTGCCTCACGAACCGATCAGTGGTTGGTGAGGGGCCTAAGCGAGAAAGGGAACGTGAGCTTCGACTTAAATCCAAATCGGAGCGCTACGAGCTTAGTTGGCCTAAGGACGGAAGGATTTGATGTCTGAGATGTACAAGTAGGGGTGTGAATCTCTAATAAAAGATGATTTGACACAATCTCGATGTTTATTCGATGGTACTCGATTTTGGTTCGATTCAATGCAGATTGTTTCAATCAAAAGCGATTTTGATTCAAAAATCAATATTTTTGTTCCACCACTACTTGCAAGCATGTGAATTGGGGGTTGCGGCACAAGCAGCGTGCAATTAAGCAAAGCATAAAACAAGGGCTGTGCAATTAATCGAAATTCAATTATGATTACGATTATTACACTCAAGAATTAGAAATATATATTTATATGAATATGTATAAAAATTTACAATTTTTTTTATTATTGTTTTAAGATAAAATACATTTGATTTGTTGGAATGTTAAATAATTTTAACCCCCCCCAAATTATCCTTTAAATAATCGTGATTTTAATTATTACGAAAATAATCCCGATTTTTTTTTTCCTAATAGAGCAAACCCTCTAACAGGTCCGAGGTCTTACCAAGTTTGCACAGCTCCTCAGTCCGATATTTCCGCTCAGGATCAATAACTCACAGTATATGACAAACGAGCTCAGCCTTTGACATGCATCTGGCGAGGTATTCAAATCACAGCTGTCGTCATTACAAATTGCCTTTGGCCATGTTGTCAAAACTGAACTGGGCCACTGATTTAGAAGCAAGCTCTGCCAACCCGACTCTCCCCTCGTACGCCAAGGACGCATTCACAAGTCCTGAATACATGATGATGCCTGTCAAGATGGTCGTTTGATTCATAAAAAAAAAAAAAAAAAAAAAAAAGGAAATTATGCGGGAAGCAGAAAATCATTTTCATGATTAAAATCAGATTGCATTTACGCCAAACAGAGCATTCGCCATTTCGTCGTGCAAGTAAATCATTGGTTGAGTGAGCTACATAAGCAGCCAAGACAGCATCCAAATTGCATAAATGCCGCCCCTGTTAGCGGGAAGGATGAGCGTGACAATACTGTCAGTGTTGGAAGTGCCACTTATGAGTTGCAGGCAGTCCGGGTCAAAGGTCTTCATGGCAAATTATACGATTACGCCAAAACAGTTCTCCTCCTTCCCTTTTGGATCTCACGGGGCTCGAAAGGTCAGAGTGAGGTTCAATTGAGCCCCCCCCCCCACACAGCTGACAAAAGAGGCGGGACTCATCTGTGTTGAGGGGGACTGATGCCTCAGGCAGGGGAAAGCATTTTGAGATTTACTGTCTGCCGTTGTCTTTTCCCACACAAATACACGACCACACATGTGCAGCCAGTATTGTCGCAATGAATCACAACCGCTGAAGATTGAACGGCGATACAGAAGCGCACACATCCACCGTGATTGGATTTACCCAAACTAGATTCCCTTGAGGTGTTATGTACATATTAGTTGACTTCATGCCACTAAACATCGCTTTGATTTCCACCGTCTGCTGGGTCATCTCCTGGGCAATTTCACTCTAATTTGTCCGCTGCGAGCAAGGAGACGAGGCTGAAGATGCACTTGCATATTAATACCAAATGAATGCAAGGTGTGACTGGATGGTTTATTGAGGGGAATATTTCCTGCGGCGAGAATAATGTAGTATGTGATGAACAAGGAGCATAATCGGTACACAGGCCTGATCCACAACAGCGAAAAAGTCGGTTCACTGCAAAAAAAAATTCCACGGGAAATTTTAAGAAAAAGAATATCCTAAACTAAGTAAAATAATACTTAAAATAAGCAAAATTATCTGCAGACAGAATAAGATTTTATGTGGCAAGATTTTGAAAAACAAGAAAATAATACAAGGCCCACATCCATCACGGCAGTCTTGAAAATAATAGTTTTGAACTAAAAACAAGTCATCTCGTCATTTTTTCCAAGTTGTAATATTTCGAAATATTTTCATGAAATAAATTCCACTCAAGTAGGCCGGAGGCCGGAGCCCGGACTTGAACACCGCAAATCTGAGGTGTGAGGTAAACAAACTAGCCAAACTGCCACCGCGCCACTAGACCGAAAATTAACTTGATAAATAATACAACAAAACTGGAAAGTGCCAAGACAAAATCTCACAAAAAAAGTTTTTAAAAAAATAAATAAATAAATTAGACATTTCTTTCAGCATTTTTATTGTGCAAAAGTGGTGTGTAACTGTCCCAAGTATGCAAGAACCAAATTCTTAATACTCTTATTACGAGAGGATGCATAATATTAAAATAAGAAAATTCAACTTATGAAACCTCTCTTCAGATCCTTTGATTCTTGGTCAGTTATCTTAAAATGTTGAAAGTATTTATTTTAACCCTCACAGTGTTAACATTCAATGCTAAGACTGTAAATTCAAATAAGATAATTAAGTAGTAATTAATTAATTACATTAATTAATAAAACAATTAATTAATTCATTAATTAAACAATTAATTAATTAATTTAATCTAATCAATTTAAAGCAATCGGTATGATCTTTTAAGCAAAAATAACAAATGTAAAAAATATCTTAGTTAAGATTTCACTTTTTACAGCATTGGTAACTCATGAGGCACTAAAAACGGCAAGAGTAACCTCCATCACATAATTTATGGCTCTGCTCACAGCGGCGTTTAACGCCAGAAGAGCTCGCCTGGATAAGGAAAGTAGATTTATGTGAAATCCACGTTACTTGCTCCGTCAAATGCTTTCCTTTAGTTTTCTTTTTGGAAACTCCAAGTGGCCTTGGTTGTTGTGCCAGTGACTCATGATCTAAACGCCACTCATTCATGGAGGCTCCGATGTGATTCACTACAACCTCTCAGACTTCCTGCAGAGCACGGTGCCCAGTTGGCTCTCTCGGAGGCGGACGCTAACGGCGGCGGTGGTCCAACAGTCCCATTGCTCCCATTAACAACGATGGCAGAGGTGGGCACAAAACCACACGGCCATTCCAACCACCCCCACCCGTGTCGTCTGAGGAGATGCCATGGCAACAAGGCCCTCCTCGTCATTCCATACGGGCCCTTAGATCTATTGTGAAACGTCTCGAGTCATGTTAAGCCTGTGTCATTTAGTGCCGGGATAACTCAACGCTTTAATGCGGAACATGCAGTGTGTTCTTTGTTTTCACTCGGTGGCTATGTAGCGAGTGTGAGGCGGAGATAAAAAAAAAAAAAAAGGTTCTCTCTTTTTTTTTTTTTTTTGGAAAGGTATTTTGCTTTAAATTTTTATATATTTCGAGTAGGGCTGTCAAAATTAAAGCGTTAACTTAAGATAAATTTAAAAAAAAAATCACACGATTAAATATTTTAACTCAGTTAACTCAGCTTTATTTATTTCCAAAATTAATTTGCATATCTTGTAAAGCCAAATTCAAACACTGTACCATATTAGCTCTAAGTCTTCAGCAAATCATCTCAGAACAAAAAAAACCCTGTTTAAGTTAACACTGGGTTTTGCAAAACAACACTGCGGGAGTGTTGTGCAACTAAATGTACCGTAGAAGTTTTGAGAATTGTTTAGAAGAAAAATTCCTGTAAGGATATTTAGATCGTATTCAAGGATCAAATAAAGATAATAGAACAGTCTTTGATTTTACATTAATTCCCAAATATTATTTAAGTCACAAAAAAAAAATCACAAAAAATTGTAGAAAAAATGCGATTAATCGCAATTAATTAGGGATTTTTTTTTTTGCGATTAATTAGTTAATAAAATTAATCGCTTGACTAATTTGGAGCAAATGGAATTCCAAATAGGACCTGAAGACCACATCACCAATCAATCACACATTATAAAATGCCAGCAGTCTTTTAGCACATGCTGCGACAACCCTTTTGACGCAACAAAAAGGGGGATTGTTTGGCTCATGAATGAAGTGGACAACTCTGTGGGCGTGGGTGGAAAACAGTGAGATGACTCTCTTGTCAGATGGCGATCCTGACATCACATAGATGGCATGTCGTGCTCACATTTCAGCGGCGCAAGTGGCGCACATGCCTGTCGGCGTGACTCATACGTGACCAAAACGTCACTTCATGTCCTTTGGGCTTGTCAGATTACCAGAAGATCAATTAAGTGACTAATAGGGTTTTCCATGTCGACATTTCCTACTTGATTAATTTCTTAAGCCACGACTTCACTTCAGTTTGCCTTTGAATGGTTCCAAGCTGTAAACCGCTATTGAGCTGATTTACCCGCAGGGGTCCATAGGCGCTGTTGTCCATTTAAATAGCATGACAGCCTATCGAAGTGTAACCACAATCACTAAAAAAAAAAAAATAATCAATTTTGAATCCTGTGACTTATGTCATCTCCAATATTTTTTTTCAAAACGATACGTCGACCCATTCCTTTCCCATTGATGTGCAGAATTGACAATTCTCTGTCCAATCAGCTGCTTGATTGATTGTCCACGCTCGAGGTATAAAAGAAGCCTTTTGAATGCCAGCAATGACAAAGCTACAAAAAAAAAAAGCTCTTTTGGCGATGAGCCCATGTGTGCAAGTTGATCTTAGAAGATCCTTAAACCTTCAGATCCTTGACCCTGAAGTGGGGTCTTCCTACCTAGAGATCCGTAAACTCTGAAAAGCTTGAGCTTGAGGCAAAGTCTTCCACTTACTCACACGCTCTCAATATAAAATGTTTGGCATGCGGGTGTCATTCTTACAACATAAGACTAGCCCAGTGGAGACGATGTGAGAGCAATATCAAGTTGAAGTATTCTCTAAGTCGACGTTGTGAAAGATTTTCAGCCACTGGGTGCTCGCCTCTAATAGACAGGCCGGAAAGGAGGATTATGCTGAAGACGCAAAGCGTCTGTTTTTGATCTTGTATTTTGATAAATTAAATGACCTGCAAAAAAAAAATGCGACTTATACTCCAGAGCGACTTGAAGTCCTCAATACACTCGTAACTATTTCAGCAAGATCCAAAAGGGTGTCTGAGACATGACTGTGCAAACAGCTCAATGTGTAAACACAACTTCCAAGTCGCGGCACAATAGAAGAGGAACACGGAAAATAGAAATGCTTGCCTTCCTCCCGCCGGCAAAGGAAGCAAGTGTGAAACGAACCTTCCATAATGAGCCAGTTTGTTTTACTCTCCCGATGAGGCAGGCAAAGCCGTCAAACGGTCACGTGTGATGTGGGAAGCTCGGCCGCAACACGGCAGAGGCCCGCCGGGGAGGGGAGGGGAAGTTTTCCACGACATAGGTGTGTTGTCATCAACCAGTCTCTTTCATCCCCCCCCCTCATTCACCACCACAACCCACATGGCTTTCCAATTAAAAGCGAAGCCAGCGCGCCGCTGCTGGGATGCTGCCTTTGATCCAGTCACACGCTTCATTTGTGTGTGCAGAACATCTGTGCACTGAAAGTCAACTCAAGGAGATGTTGACATGTGTGACACCGTCAAACCAAAAGGAAAACAAACAATACACGAGTAGAACACTATTTTTTCCCCCCTATGTTATTACACATTACTAAGGTGATTGACTCATGCAGTTTTTCTGACTAAGCGCTTACTCAGAGGGTAAAGGCGAAGAGTGGCGTTAGATATTGATCAATCAAATGGGAGTGTGGGTTATGTTATGGCTAATGCATAGCTCTTTATAGGGGATGGATTTAAGTGCATCAATGCCTCACTCCCCCGGCAAAAAGAAAAACAATGACAGGCAGGAAATTAAGTTCATCCCTCCTGCATATATGGAAAAGAGCTTTGCATTTATCAGTCTATATTTTTTTTTTTTTTTGGTGCGCGACTGGTCTTGTCTGACTGACCTGATGGAGATCGCTCCCCAAGGTGAACTCCTGGAAATACCCGGGGGCCGCCGAAGAGGCGCGGATGGCCTGCCAGAGCTGGTGCTGACAGCCCCCCAGGTAGTGAGAGCGTACACCCGGCAGCAGGTTGTAGTTTCTGAACACGTAGGCTTTGAGAGGAGTGCCTCGGTTCACAATGGCACTCACCGCCGCAACCTATGGGAGGAGGCGAATAAAATGGCAAACAAGTTGACGCCTTGAGGTTGGATTTACATAATATGATTGAAATGGCACAATTCCATTTTTTTTCTCCTCTCAAGTAGTAGAATCAGGCCTCTAGGATAAAACACCAATACATGTCGGATATGTGCCAATGCGAATGCAGCATAAATGCCACGCAGGTTAGGCGTCGTCCAAATAAGTTGAGGCCTACACATCCGGCTGGTTTAAAAGGAAAATGCAAAAAACACACTAGGAATCTCCCAACATGACAGAAAATGTGTTATGGTCTGATGATTTTTTTTTAGAGGTGTGCCCAATAAATTTGAACGGTGGCCAGTGGAGTAATACGCAGGTTGCCACAAATTTAGAGGTGTCCAAACTATGACCAGGGGGCAATTTGTGACCCGCCATCCATTTATTTAGCGGCCTGTGAGATGTACTAAAAATAACTTTTGACATGGAATTACTCTTCCCTAAAATTGTGGAGAAACAAATCGGACACGGGCATTAAATCAGAATTGCGCACTTAGACCTGCAGTGTAAATCCAGCCTCAGGCACGGTGAAGCCTCATTTCCAGATGACACTAATTCAAAGTGACAAGACTTTACATTGATACAACCTGGAAATAAATAACGTTGCTTTGTCTGTGCCACATGCCACAATGAATGAACGTTAGGTTCACAATACTTTACGAATTGAGATTCCGACCATCTTTAAATAAGAGGAACTCACTTTGGGACATTCCGGGTTTCTGGAAGTCTCCACTAGGAGGTGTGAGCCCATTCTCTCTCTGCCAAAGAGGAAAGGAGAGTTCATTATTTGTGACATTATTATGAAATGCAAATCAAGATTTCAATGACTATTACAAAAATGCAGTGGAATTTCCAAGCAGTGTTAGTTCGACATCAGACGCATTTGAATTTAAAACTTTCGCTGTCTCATAAAAATGGCTAACAAGGACGACCGCATGTTTGCTTTTGAACTTTTCCACTGACTCTGCTCCTTCTGCCATCAACATTCACAGCAGCACTAACTTGAGCATGCTCTCCCAGGCTTCGCTGTCATAGAAAGCGTGACTCCAGCCCATCTTCACTGTGCCGACAATCACGTTCTGCTTGAAAACGTCCGAGCCCAACTTGCGGTAGAGATCATCACACTCGCTTGGTGGGAGCTGGAAAACACCCAGCAGGAACCCCAGGATTGCACCTACAATGTGTAAGGAGGTCAGAACAATTATTTCCCCCTTCTCATGATCTAGGGAATCATAACAGTACCAAAAGTGGAGAGATGGGGCGTGATTAAAAATTGTGTTTGATCAAAGAGACAGCAGATGTGTGCCAGATGGATATTTGGAGCTAGCGAAAGCTTGTGTTGGTGATTAAAGGCCAAGCTGGACCATAAATGGAGTGCTTCAAGCTGCTGCAAAATAATACAAAAACTAAGGATGAAGTAGCCCACAGCACCCCCGTGTGGACAGTTTCATATCCTCCTGTTATGAATGACTAGGAATCAGGAAACTGTCTAAAGCAGGCCACATAATCCGCGCTACAAAAATTCATAGACACAACTCACCTGTGCTGACACCACAAATATAATCAAAGAGTTTGTAAATAGGTTTGCCGGTCAAGGCCTCCAACTTTTGCAAAGTCTGAAGCGCAAGAAGTCCCCTGAAAGGAAAAGAAAAAACAAGAACAAAGACATTATAAATGCTAAGCATAACACATAAACACAGGGTGTGACACCGGATGTGCGCTACAGTAAAGATAACAACACTCAGAGTAAACAGTCACAAACCAAACTGACAGGACCTCCAACTTTGGCAAATAATATAATAGCCTGCCCATTTGAATAAATAATTGCCACATCTCAAAATGACACCTCTGATTTACCCGTCAATAAAAGCGGGTGGTTCCATTAGGAGGGAATAAACACCCGAACGGAAATTGATGGCACTATGTGTCGCAATTGACCAATTCTACCTCATTTATAAACAACAGGATATTTTTTATTTTTTCAGTGTATCTGTGAATGATAGGTTATCTGTCATGAAATAACCCAAGACGTACTAGTCCAACTAAAGACATCGTTGCGCACGTCAAAGTCGACAAAACTCATACCTTAACCCTCCCCCGTCGATGGACAGGATGCGTATGCCGCGGCCTTTCACGGGTTTATGGTAGCCCACCAGAGCCAGAGCTTCTCTGACCGCTTCCCTCAATCCAGGGTCACTGGCCTGTTGCAGACGCAGCAGGCAGGGGATTACCTTCTCCTGTTGAACAAAGCGACATTTAATGTGCTGACTCGTCTTCAATGTGCTGACACATTTTGAAGCAAAATATGCGCATATGGAGTGCCGAGGATCAAGCAACTGTCGTACTTCAGCCTTTTTATTCTGCTATCCAGCTTCTTTCACATTAAAGCATTAGAAAAATTTGAGTTCGCAATCAGCGTTCAGCTTAACAGCCACCACTTCAAGATCTGGGAGTCAAAAGGTTTTACTGCCCTTATTCGCAGGGGTTTATCATCTTTAAATTAGCAAAAGTGGCCATGATAAAGGTGAAATATGAAAAAGCAGGGCAGCCCGCCAGATGTGTCATTTTGTCTGATGATAATTAAAACTTCAAGCGGCCATAACCGTACCCTCACATCCGTTTTTTTTTTGTACCGAATCTTCAAAATAAAACTTTAACGCCAAGCTCCGCCCACATCATCTGGCAGCGGCAAACCCAACAGTGGAGAATCTCATTTTACTTGGACTTGTACGTACTTGTCATAACAAAGTACGAACCCTGGAATATGCCCAGTAACAGTTGCTTGAAACCAAACTGTCCGTCTTCATGATTGTTTTTAGACATGGGTACTTACGAAAATTGCATCACAAAAAATACAAGAGCTGTATCAAAATGTCATGGTCTATGAAAGATAATTCTCAGTTTTGATTGGCACTGTTGTCGTTTAAATTAAAGTGTCATCATCCCACTGACCTTGACGGCAACCCCACACGTCTCGGGAAACTCCAGCAGGTGGTAGCTGAGGTCCTCAACCCTGCTGATGTAGACCCTGACGTCCGTGGCCCTGTGGAGCGCCTGGACCAGTGCTCGGGTTCGGTTGTCAACGCTCACCCTGGCGATGATCTAGAAGACGGGAAACGGAGAAAAAAAAATATCCAGTATATGTTCCGGAGCATCACAATATTAGAAAGACCAACAAACTATACTTAAAATCAAATGAATGGATAAATATTTTGTTGTCCAAATCCTCGGGATTTCAGCCCTCCAGTCCTCCAAAGCAGACTGATTATCTAATCAAAATAAAACCTTTGCAAAAATCTGCTTTTAATTTGTAAAATAAATAAAAATAATAACATTTTTGCCTATTGTAGACATGCAAGGACCAAACAGTTACATGAATCGGAACGACCGGTAATTTGTGTCTGTGCATTTTCTGCACTATCACTTTGAAATAATGTCCTATTCTTGAGTAGAGGAATGGAAATATATTTTATATTTATCCGATTCAGCGACAAAATAATAAACAGATTAATTGATAAGTAAAATAAATGTTAGCTGCAGCCTATACTTTAGTACTACCGTACTTAAGTACTTTGGAACTTTGAGTAACTTCAGATTTTTTTTTTTTTAGTCAGCGGATGATGTGAATGGGAAAAAAATGTGCAAATTCAGAAATCCAGGCGCTGCCAAACAATATCACTTTGCCTATTTTAAAAAGTAGATTATAAAATAACAACAACTAAGGCAAATTCATCTTTCGGTAAGAGTCCTGAATTGACTTTATTTTCAACAGCTCAATAGGTTAACTGGGCACAGATTACAAACCGCAATGTGCTTTATCACGATCAAAGTGGAGTTCTTCAAATTGAGGGTGAATGATTGTTTAACAGTGAGCTCATTACTATGAGTAGTATGATTTAAAAAAAATAAATAAAAGATTCAGTCATCTCGGTCACATGTTTGACTGGTCATGCCAGCGCCACAAGAAGGTGATCCCACTTTTGATAGAGACAGCTTGACTTTATATCGCCACACCACAAAGTCCTGGCATCTCAAGAAACGTACAGGCCAGGCTAAAATATAAATTAACTCCCAGAATTCACACCACAAAAGCGTTTAGACACATGGAACAGATGGACAATGTTGGGACCGTTGGCGTGATCGTGCTTTGAGTTGGTTGGTGACAACGGTAGCAGAATTCTGTGAATGGAAAATAATTAATTTATCGGAATAAACCAAACATTAGCTTTAAATAGGGGACTTAGAGAAAATATATTTTAGTATAATCTTCATTTAAACAACACTTTTTATTCAACATTTTCAACGGGACTTTGTTGCTATTTTTGGATGTCGGGTGCATTTTTTTTTTTTAAATATATTTTTAGAATGTGTTTGCTCGAATGGGGTTGAGTATATTTAAATCAATATTCATTTGTTTTGTTCTTCAAGATTAAAAATGGCTTTTTACATGAAACATTTTAAACATTATATAGTGCTATATGAAAATAAATCTGCTGATCTTATTATTTTGCAGGGATGTTTTCTTATGACAAAAGAAAATGTTAAAATTAAATGAAATTGCCCTCATTTCCCAATTAATACACTTCATATGGTTATTCCTCGTAACACTAGAAATTAATTTAGCAGAATTTATTTGCAGTCAAACATACCTTTTCTCTTTGGACCAGAAGTTTCTTGGCCTTTTCATCTGCTGCTTTCTGCTCCGTAGTGACAGCCTTCTCCACCTGCTTCACCGGTGCATGCTCCGGCTTCTTTACTTCATCCGTGGCACTTTTGGCCTCCCCGGTCCTGAACTTGGGGACCAAGGGGGCGATGTAACTGCCCACGAAAGCTTGCACGGTGGGAGCGGAATAGGAGAGGTAGTGACTGAAACCTTTCTTGGGGGATGCGGGTGCAGCAAGAGGAATATGGTTGGGTTTATTGCACATGGGGTCATTTGTTTGTAGGGCCTGAGAGGAGGTTTTAGATGCTGCATCAACATGGTTCTCAACATCTTTGTTCTGTGTACTACTGCCGAAGTAGGAATTGATGTGGTTGGCAAGGTAGTTGTAAGTTTCATCCAGGTTTACTGAAAATGTGCTGGGGTGAAAAAGCGCAGGCGGTTGTTTGGAAGACAGACTACCATTCTCATCAGATGATTGTTGAGACTCCTCTGGCTTGTCATTCGCGGCGACTCGACTCCGTTTTTTCTCCTTTACTTCCCGCGCCGTCACAACGGCAGCGGTGGCACTCGCTTGTGAGGTGTTACGAGGCTGCGAAGGTGAGGGAGCCGTGGCACCAGCGTCCAGTTTAGCCACAGATGTCTGATTAGAAGCACTGGGTGACGTACTCACAGGATGCTTGGGAGCAGCTGGAGAAACCGGAGTGACTTCCACAACTTTCGATTCAGGAGTCGACGCCGCATTTTTGCCACCTTTTGTTTTGAGCCGGGCAATCTTGGAGAGGATGTCGGTTTGTGTCACCGCTTTGGAAACTGTGTCCAACGTGTTCTTTACTCGGGACATGTGTTGGCTGAGGCCTGTGGACCAACGCGATGCTGAAGTGTTCAAATGCAGGCCGCTGGTGTGGAGTCCAAGCCTCTGTCTCACAACCTGGTTAGCCTTGCAGAGTTTGGCCTTCTGAACCCGGAGCTGCGAGTGAAGAACGTGCTTCTGTCTGAGGGGGCTCGCCTTCCCGCACGGAGGATGCTGAACATGGAGTGAGCAGTTCGAGGTACCTGAGAAGGGAAATTGTGAGGATGCTGATTTGCAAGGACGCCATAAGTAAAACCTTCTGTTTAGTTTAAGCCAGGCACTGAGACACCATGTATGACTCATCCTTTCACAAGCCAAGATTTCAGTCCATCCAAAGGAACTTTAACGTTACACTCCTCCTTTCCATGAACCTGGTGATGATCAACACAAAAAATGGGAGGAAATAAAGAAAAAGGAAAATGACAAGGAAACACTGACCTTATTTAAATATTAATACAAGACTCAATATAAAACCACACAAACAGAGATAACAGTGATGATGGAACTCAACACAAATACACTCCAATAATGTGAAAAGGTGGCTATGGAGAAATTGATTTTGCCGCTAGCTAACGGGCTAGCAACCACGCAAACCATACAATATACACTGGCGCAAAACATACCACAGCTTTTATATCGTCGTTTCAAGGTGAGCCGCAACCTTTAAAATCCTCTTCTTCAGCCGCCACCCATTTATAACCGAGTAAATGACGACATGAAATGTGTCCGAGCTGAAGCCTGATTTCCACATTGACATGATATCGCCTGGAAAGAAAAACAACAACCACGTGAGAAGTTAGAAGGCGTACTATTGGTTGGTTAGCGCTTGACCCACTAAAATCGGGAACGTTTATTGGTTAGTTTTCTCCTCCCAGAAGCAAGCGTACTTACAGTTTAAGCACATTATGCATGTTTTCAGCACGGGAGGGCAAATTATTTTTGTTAAATGGAACGAAGGTCCTGGTGAATTTTACATTTTATTTTTGCCGAATCAGTCATTTAAAAATATATAATGGAATACATAATGGAATTCCAGGACTAACAAAAATCACTCAGTAAATATAATAACATAATCAGTAAATATAGTAATAATAATAATAATAATAATAATAATAATAATAATTCCAAGTTTTTTTTTTTATTTCCAACTTTTACCAATGGGGGAAGCCGCGTGTAAACGTGACCAGTTGACATGTTTGCGGGCAGCCATCGAAGAAGAAATAAAACTATGGCGCCGTCTCCTGTCACTTTCATTTGAAGCTAACAACGTCACGTCTGTCGTCAAGTAAATGAGCTCCCGTTAGGCACATTTAACGTCATGTGTATCGCTGGTTGAGTATTTCATACAGCCCTGCAGCTTGGCTTGCACTTGCACGTCATAAAAGGTGAGTAGCAGACGTGTATGAAACGTATTGGCAGACGTTAGCCATTGTGTTCTATCCGCCTGTTGTGCATGTAATGCGAATTAAATATACTCGTCTCGTTGTGTGATTATTGTACAGGACAGCTGAGCCATGGCCAATGCTCAGTCAGCTCTGAAGATGGCCATGTGCCTCCTCGTGATAGCAGAGCTGCTTCTTGCCAAGAAGGACTACTACGACATCTTGGGATTGCCAAAAGACGCCACTGAGCGGCAGATAAAGAAAGCTTTTCACAGGCTCGCCATGAGGTATCACCCTGATAAGAACAACAGCCCCGACGCTGAAGTGAAATTCCGTGAAATTGCAGAAGGTACAGTTGATTCATGCGATTCTATCACCATCCATCCATCCATCTGTAACGCTTTATAACCCCCACGGGCAATTAAGAATCTAAAACGAACATAACATGCATGGTTTGGTAGTGTGATAGGAAGCTGGAAAGATAAAGGGCATTTAGTTGATTTGAGTAACAGGTCTTGTCATGGACCAAATACAACTCACAAGTTTTGTTCTTTGTACAGTATGTATCACTTGTCTTTTTCTTTTGCAGCTTATGAGACGTTATCTGACGTGACCAGAAGAAGAGAATATGACCAGTTTGGTGGTGACGCCTCTTACTTCACAGCAGGTCCGCAACAGAAGCGGAGCGCACACCAACCTTTGAGCTTCAAACTGGACGACATCTTAAAGGACTTTGACATGTACTACCACAACAGCAGGCACGCCCGGCACAGGCAACACTTTGATGAACATTCCCAGAGAGAATCCCACGGGCGACACAAGAGACACTTTCAAGGAGCCGGTGTCTTTGGCGACATGTTCGACGACATCGAGAAGATGTTCTCCTTACACAGGCACCCCACACAGAGTGAAAGTGTCTTCCGTGCTGCCTCCAAGCAGCATTGTAGAACAGTGAGGCAGCGCAGAGGGAATATGGTGACCACGTACACAGACTGCACTGCATCCTAGGATGCATCTATACTACCTTAGTAGTATAGAATACATTTGTAATGATCAATCTGAACGATACTTTTGAATGTGACTAGTTTTGCTAAAAGGTCAAACATTTCCTGTCGAGCAGAAATGCTGCTAATTCCACTATGCTACTGAATCCTCTCGGCTGCCTTATGTTTATTGCTCTGCTTATTTTGTTTGTCTTGTGTCTAGTTGTTGATAAACAAGGGATGGGATTTTTTTCTCTCCTCTAAGTGGATATTCCGCTATAGATTCAGCAAAGTGAGTTCCCCCGGTCAAAAGTAGAGGTTAATTCCCATGGAAAGTTTGAAACTTTGAAAATTCCCGAAATTTTACAACCCTGAATGTATCATTGAAAGTTGTTGATTCATTGTAAAAGTTGCTGTAAGCAGTCACGAGGAGGAAGGGGCTGCTTGAGATTCAAACTGAGGCAGACATACTAACCACTTGTCCACCTTTATGTCCATTTTTTTCCCCACCAAAATTCTAGTATATGTATGGATGGTTGTTCGATCTATGTGTGCCCTGCAATTGGCTGGCAACCAGTTCAGGGCTGCGACCCTCGTGAGGAGGAGCGGTTCAGATAATGGATGGATGAAAAAGTTCAAATTTTACCACCAAGCAGTGACGTACGATCATGCAAAAGGTTATTTCTAAATATTGTAACTATCACCATGCCTACACTGTAATAGTAACTCACATAATAGTGTAGTCCAAATAGCATAGGGAAGAGACATAATTTTCGGACATTATTTCATTCTGAGCTAGTGATAACATGTTATATTAGTTATGTGCAATATTTCTGTATTTGATGTTGTGAAAGATCCATGTCAAGCACTTACCTTTTTCTCCTAGTTTGTATATTGCTGCCTTTGCTTTTTAAAGATTTGTTTTGATGAATAAAAAGTTAAGATTAAATATCTCCTTTTATTTGATAGATTGCAATAAACCCTTTCTCGTTTCTTAAGTATTTTATTCAAACATTTCTGCTATTTCTGCTCTCTTAAACATGAGTATTGAAATCTAAAATGTATTACACATCCTTAATAACCAGAACAAAAGCATGTTATCTTTCCACTGGTCAGTTTAATAAATGTTTGAAAATCGTTAATTGTGTATTAACTGTTCATGTTTAAAAAGTATATAATGTCTACCATACAACATACATTATTAGCTTTTTAATGCGCCATATTATGGAAGCCCATTACCGCTTGTTGACAAAACAACTTTTTTCTGTTTCTTTGGAAGAAGCGCATCCCGACAGTAATCTATTTATTTTTTCCAGAAGCCTCTTTCATTCCACCAAAAAATTAAAAATGGGCTCCCTACAAACTAAAAATTTTTCTTTTTTAAAACTGGTGGGAATGAGCCTCCATAGTTTACAGTGCATGTTTAGCATTTTGGGGAAAAAATATTCCCAATCACTGATGCGCAAATATTATGGTTGCACCCATGGTTACTGTTGCGTAGGAGATTTTATTATGGCGAGCGACGTTTTATGACGTCACTTACAGGAATTGTAGTTCAGTAATAGAAAATGTCTACGGAAATCCCATAGCCTGATGAATTTGTAAACGCAATCTCCCACAATGCAAGGTTTCAAGGCGCAGTGGCTGCGCCGCCGAGTGAAAGAGATGTCAATCGCTAGCTTAGCCACCCGCGGGACATTGAATGACTTTGTGAAGAACCGGGAACCGTCCCCTTTTCGACCAGTCCGGGTCGGTTTCGGAGCTCATGGAGGCCCTCATACCTGTCATAAACAAACTGCAAGATGTTTTTAACACGGTGGGCGCTGACATTATTCAGCTGCCGCAAATAGTTGTGGTGGGGACTCAGGTAAGAAACGTCACTTTATTTTGGAGGCTAGCAACTTAGTTAGCACGATACGTTGTTAAAACTTCTCTTTTGAGTTTATGGCTTTTATTTTTACTCGATTATCACTTATTATGGTTGCCATGTGTGTGTTAATTAATATTCTAACAAAATGGGGAAAAACTATTTTATTCTAACACCTTTTTTCGTGACTTATTGGTAGCAATAATCATCATGATACGGATCGCTACTGTGAATTTAATCTGTTAATGTTTTTATCACAATGAATCGTAACGTAATTGTTGTACGGTGTGTTATATTGTTTCCTTCTTGGCTCATGCTTAGCCTATTTCTAAGCTAATGGAAAATATGTCTCAGCAATATTTTCCAGCCCATGTGTGGTATAAATAGCTTATATTATACCATATAGTAGTAATTGGTTTCATATAGCTGCTACGTTACATTTAGTTACGTAATCCTAATCAGCACGTATTTCTACAATTGTACTTCTCATAACATATAACCTGAATCATTATCATTGTACTACTGCTATTTATCAAAATAAACGCCTCCTCATCTAAAAAACCCTGGGTACACTCGAGGATAATTGGTTTAAAGTGGCAGGTTTTGCCAAACGTCTTTGCATTCTCTGACCTCTTAATAGGATGTTACAGTCTCAACTGTTTTGGCAAGAGTCCAGTGCAACAAATCAAGTCTCGGCAATGTTTTTTTTTTTTTTTGCTGGTTTATCCTTGCTAGTGTGCTCCAAAGATTAGTCATTCGAAAGGTGTTATATATCTTCTGTAGTTTTAAGAAATGTACAGAAATCCAGTATAAATAACCTTTGCTGTGTGATCAAAGCATCACATTACATTTACCCTGAGTTCAAATGCGAAGAAAAGTGCCCTCTGACTTTTTCCATATATGTGTGTGTGTGTGTGTGTTGTTTTTCTAGAGCAGCGGCAAGAGTTCTGTTTTAGAGAGCCTAGTCGGCAGGGATGTGCTACCGCGAGGCACAGGCATCGTGACCCGTCGGCCGCTCATCTTCCAACTCGTCCACGTCGATTCCGAAGACCGCCGGAAGACCAATGAGGAGAATGGTACAATTGGCGTTTTATTATATTTTTTTAAGTTATTGCATCTTATCACTGACTTCTGCAGCTGAGGAAACCTTGCAATCCTCGAGCATTATTTGTAGCAAGGATGTCGTACTATACAGAAATATCAAAAGATCCAAGGGTAGTATTCAAGTCTCAAGACTGTCGGTGAGAGATCCTGGGTTCAAAATCTCAGCTCAGGCCTTCCGTTGTGGAATTTACCTATTCTCCAAGTGCCTGCATGACTTTTCCCAGCGTACGATACTCTAAATTGTACAATTGTGGCATTGACTACACGCTTCTGAGTTTGCCATACAGTTAAGATTGTCTCATTCACGAGTAGGCGAGCACCAGGCTAATTCATTTGTTGTCTCTCTCTTAAAATACAGAACTCAAGAAAAATGGGCGCTTTTACAGAGGTCTCCTTTTTATTATTTGCCTTATCGTGTTTGTATACAGTTTATCTTATCCTCCCCATTTCCGCCCCTTCATTTGAGTAGCTTGTGATCAACCGCCCACCCACGTGGCTTCACTCAGTTCAGATTGATTGAAAAATGTTTTTTCATCATTCTCTGAACATACCCGAGCACCCAAAACAGCTGTAATGTCATGTACCGACAGCTTCACCCGAGATGACTAACAGGCTTCGCCTTTTGAGCCCTTGTTTTTTTTTTTTTTTTTTGTGCAGCTTTGATTGGCTTGCTTCTTTGTGCTTGAAGGGATTTACTCTGCTTCTGCTTCTGTTCCCAGCTAGGAAAGCATTTTGTCTCCCCGCTCTTCTTTTTTTTTTTTCCTCCGCTTGTTGCTCTGGAGTTTTATATTCCATTTTAGCCGCCAGAAAATTCCTCTTGTGAGAAGTTAAACATAGAGCATTAATATGTTGGTCACATCATTGACTGATGCTCCCAATTTTAATCTCTGCAGGCATCGACGGTGAGGAATGGGGTAAATTCTTGCACACCAAAAACAAGGTAAAGTTGAATGCAATCATGGTATGATGCCACTCAAGTCCTGACCACCCATTGGATGATTGACATTTTCTTTCTCTCTCTCACGCTCTCTCTTTTTGTTTTTTTTTAAAGATCTACACAAATTTTGAGGAGATCCGTCAAGAAATTGAAGCAGAAACGGAAAGGATATCAGGCATTAACAAGGTATCGACCTCATCTTACTCAATTTTGTTGCCAGCGGTTTAGACATTAATGGCTGTGAGTTATTCTCCGGGAACAGTAAACTGACCGTTTTTAAAGCTGTGCACTGACTACTTTACATTGTAGCAAAGTGTAATTCCTTTATTGTTGTCCCATCAAGACATGTAAGAATACTTGAAAAAAATGTGTGCAGTAGCATGCAGCTGCTTGTCTTCAAACAATAAATGTTAATCCAATTTATGTGTTTTGCTTTGTTTTTTTTCCCCCCCAGGGTATCAGTGATGAACCCATTCACCTCAAAGTCTTCTCACCCAATGTTGTCAACCTGACACTGGTGGACCTGCCTGGCATTACGAAAGTGAGACATAATTGTGGCTGCGGTCATGTTTTCTGTTTTGAGTTATTTTTTTAAATTAATCTTGTATTGCTTTGCAGGTGCCGGTGGGAGACCAGCCCAAAGACATCGAGATTCAGATCCGTGAACTGATCGTGAAGTACATCTCGAACCCCAACTCCATCATCCTGGCTGTGACTGCTGCCAACACGGACATGGCAACATCAGAGGCCCTCAAAGTGGCTCGCGAAGTTGATCCTGATGGTAAGCACTTTGCTTTTTTTGCATTTGAAGGGATAATGTTGCTGACACAAGTGCTCATTGTGTTCTTAATGTTGTATCCCAGGCAGGAGGACGCTAGCAGTGGTCACCAAGCTGGATCTGATGGATGCTGGAACAGATGCCATGGATATCCTGATGGGCCGAGTCATTCCTGTCAAACTTGGCATTATTGGAGTTGTCAACAGGTGACGGGGCTTCTGTCCCTTTGCAAACGGCAGTGATGTGGTGTGCTTACTATGGGTTTTTTGTTGCTCTTTTTGCCAGGAGCCAGCTGGATATCAATCAGAAGAAATCAGTGGCAGATGCCATTCGTGATGAGTACGCTTTTCTACAAAAGAAGTACCCTTCCCTTGCAAACAGAAGTGGAACTAAATATCTGGCCAGGACACTGAATAGGTAAGAGAGGCAGTTCCTTTTTTTATACACCCCAAAAAAAAAACAAACGTAATTTGACACATGGAGATCTAAAGCTGATATCTCACTCAGCAGCCAAAACTTGCACATATAGCCAATTTGCAAAGATGTTCTCATTTTTTTTTCTTGTCGCAAAGAAAATTTGAATATGTTCAAACTGCCTGCGAACATCTTTGAAGCCTTTTACGAACCTTGCCGAAAATCCCCAAATTTGCTTTGCTCGCAAGTATTTGCTGCTCAGTGAGGTACTGCTCAATAAGACTAAAAAATAAATAAGATTTATTTTTCAAAATTCCGATAACGTAAAGCACCAAACAAAAGTTTGGAAACACAGTTTTTTTTTTTTAATATTTCAGAAAAATCCTGAATTGTAGATTAATACTTAAATCATCGACATGAATAAATATTGATAAAAAAAAAATATTCAAAACAAAATACTTTTTGTAAGAAAATATTCTAACATGACTTTGACTCGACGTGTCTTCTCGTGTAGATTGCTCATGCACCACATCCGAGATTGCCTCCCGGAGTTGAAAACCAGGATCAACGTGCTGGCGGCCCAGTACCAGTCGCTTCTCAACAGCTACGGCGAACCTGTGGAGGACCAGAGCGCCACCTTGTTGCAGCTCATCACCAAGTTTGCCGCAGAGTACTGCCACACCATCGAGGGCACGGCCAAGTACATCGAGACGGCTGAACTGTGAGTCACGCTGCCGGTGCTTCGGCGGAAGTTTTCAATGGGCAAGGTGATACTAGAAGTCATTTTGGAGAGACGCATAGCAAGTTTGGGCCATTTACTTGAAGTACTGTCGTTCTTGGACGGATATGCCACATCCAACATGGCTGATCTGTTGACATATCGCAGCAACTCATACTTGGCCGGCCTAGCAGTTGGGCGAATAGTGAACATTTCTCCACGTGCTTCAATACTCCCTATTGAAGTTAAAACTAAACTGAAACCTAAGAATTACACTTGCTGGATTTAATCAGTCCACATAATGACAGTCCAGAAACTTATTGCTAACAAACAATATAAACTGTCATAGACGGGCTAACGAAACTAGCCTGGCTATAGCAACAGCAGATATCGATATAAACCTTTAAATTTGAACGCTGCCTCTGCTCCTCCTCAGCTGTGGCGGTGCGAGAATCTGTTACATATTCCACGAGACGTTCGGTCGAACGTTGGAGTCGGTCGATCCCCTGGGCGGTCTGACGACGATCGACGTGCTCACGGCGATCCGGAATGCTACCGTGGGTCCCTGCAACAACTGATCATGATACAAACCGGAACTAAGTCTTAGAAACCATCTGACCGGTGTGACATCATGTTGTTTCCAGGGGCCTAGGCCTGCTTTGTTTGTGCCGGAGGTTTCCTTCGAGCTGCTGGTCAAGAGACAAGTGAAGCGCCTGGAAGAGCCCAGCCTGCGCTGTGTGGAGTTGGTTCATGAGGAGATGCAGAGGATCATCCAACACTGTAGCAACTACAGCACACAGGTGACAAAATGACACGATTACGGGCCCAATTAGAATATTGTGGAAAACTTGAATTCAATTCAAACAGTGAAACGTATGTGTTGAATAGAATCACGACACAGGGAAATATTTCATGATTTCATGTTTTATAATTGTAATACTAAACTAACGAACCCCCCCCCATTTAACATCATGGGAAATTTGAATATTGCACAAAAAATTAAAATCATTTATTGTTATTGAAATTGGATGAGAATTGGCCCTCGACAAAAACGTTTTTAATTTCTGTTTAATTAAATTTCGTAAAATAGATGAATTTCATTTTTTGATTGAATGACTGATTTAATGAGATACATTAGTAGAAGCGATGTCAAGGCTAAAAATAAATGTTCATTTTTATCCTCCTTAAGCACTATAATGGGTAAAATGGTTTATTCAATGTTATTTTGTATTGCACAATATGCTGTCAAAGGCGCAACCTGGATTATATCCATGTTAAAACTGTTTGACATTCCTACTTTCAAAACGGCAGACACAAAAGTCAATTTTGCTACCGACAAATGTTTCTAATATTCTGTCACCTTAATTCAGCTACATGAATTCGGCAAATTTCCACATCACCCGTCATAAAAAAAAAAAATGAAGAAAAAACTTACCCTAGGGGATCTTATCTTTAAATTACCATAATTTAGCTCATTAGAATTTCAAATTAGTTTTTTTCTCCATATAGGAGCTGCTACGATTCCCAAAGCTTCACGATGCCATCGTGGAAGTGGTCACCTCCCTGTTGAGAAAAAGACTACCAGTCACCAATGACATGGTAGCAAAAATGCCCACATTAATCAATGATATTATCGACAACTTTCTTTAAACATTTAAATGAATTAAATGTGCTTTTGTCTTGAGGTTCACAACCTGGTTGCAATTGAGCTTGCGTACATCAACACCAAACATCCCGACTTTGCTGACGCCTGCGGCCTCATGAACCATAACATTGAGGTACAAGCCCTGTGCCATTGTTCTCTTTGAACTGTTTTTTTCTTTAATACTTTTTAATTGTAGTCATTCACACACTTTTATTTTTCTTAGGAGCAAAGACGCAACAGAATGAGAGACCTGCCATCCGCTGTCCACCGAGACAAGGTACTGTTTTATCATAAATCACAACGTCCAATACAAGAGCATATTAGAAATCACTAAATCAGTACGATGCAGTGCAGATTCTCACCACTGAAGCATATTTATATACTCTCCAGTATCGTATTTTTACCAAGTTTCATCAAAGCTAGTAGTGAGTTTTTGTTTTTTTTATGCAGTCTCATGTGATCATGTCTCTCTTGCCCATCTCTCTTCCGGCCAGCAGGCGGCAGCGGGCGGCGCTCAGGTTGCGTCTTCTGGCGACCAGACGGACAGCGGCGGTACGGGGAACTGGAGAGGGATGCTGAAAAGAGGAGAGGATGGTGCGGCAGGTGACAGGACTCTGCCTCAGAACCCCCTCCCCGCCAGCCCGCAGAAGGGCCACGCCGTTAATTTGCTCGATGTGGTGAGAACGACTTTAAAGGGTCGCAACAGAAGGATTTGCATTATATTGTGTCGATTTCTGCCGATGAAAGATGGATTTTTCTTGACTTGTGGTAACCGAGGTTGCTAATGAAACAAGCAGGCACTTTAGAGACACAAGTGTTTGTAATACACGCCATCAAAAAGACAATTTTCCATAATATGTGGCCCTTAACTCTTCATCCACGTTCTTCCTCTCCAGCCTGTACCAGTGTCCAGGAAATTGTCTGCTCGGGAACAGAGAGACTGCGAGGTCATCGAGAGGCTCATCAAGTCCTATTTCCTTATCGTGCGGAAAAACATCCAAGACAGGTACATGAAGAGCGACCATCACTTGATTTGTGTCCTTATAGAGAGTCAGAATCCTCGGGGACATTCTTCTTCCCTGTCTCTCATCTTCCGTGCACCTCCTCCTCCTCCTCAGCGTGCCCAAAGCGGTGATGCACTTCCTGGTGAACCACGTCAAAGACTGCCTGCAAAGCGAGCTGGTGGGTCAGTTGTATAAATCGGTACTGTTGGATGACTTGCTGACGGAATCGGAGGACATGGCGCAGCGACGCAACGAGGCGGCGGACATGCTCAAGGTAACCGAACCTAGAAAATGCGCGCCGACGACACATTTTGCAACTTAAACGACATTGACGGTAATGCCAAAATTGAGAGATTTCTGATTTGAATTCTTAGTTGCGTAGTTGTTATCCATTAAATACAAAAAAACACAAAAAAATAGCCAATATTGCACAATATGTGACCTCTTGGACCACAGGTGTTAAACCAAAGGCCCGAGGGCCAGATCCGGCTGCCATATATTTTTATGTGGTCCGCGAAAGCAAGTGCGTCAACTTCCATGATGATGCTAAAATCGTAATAAATGATAACGTTGCAGTTTTGCTCAATTTTTTTTTTTAATTTTTGAAGGTGGTCAAGGAGATTACCAATGAGCAGTTCCCTCTTGAGATGCCCAGATGCCGAGTGGGCAGCATTTATTATAATGCTATACAATGTTTGTTGAAATGTGGAAGTCAATCAAACGAAGCGCTTACAGGTTGACGACTTGGGCGACTTTTTACTACAACATAAACAATAATTGAACAAACTGTTCTATTTAATTTTCTATTTTCAGAACTAGTAATCCATCAATTTTTTTGTGTATATCTTATAATACGATGAGACAAACAGTTTCTGTATTTGTTTTACCGTCATCATGGTCCTCTGAGGGAAGCCGGATCTACAAATTGGCCCGTGATTAAAAATGAGTTTGACCCCGCCCCCCTGACTTAGGCCATGTGATTGGTGTACGCAGGCCCTGCAGAAAGCCAGCCAAGTGATCGCGGAGATCAGAGAAACGCACTTATGGTGAGGGAAGCCGTTCTTCTTCAGGCTCCTCCCCTTCCTCAGTCCACTCCCCCCTCCACACCACATGGACCACCAGGCCCTGCTGCACACGAGGTCCTCATAGTGACCCACAATAGTGATGTGTGTGAGAAGTCATAGTTTTGAATGTACGGTTTGGGTGAAGACGTCTTATCGTCCAGTTTCCACCACTCAACCCCTCCAACATCCCCCCTGACTACAAATAATCTATTTTTCTTATGAACCAAACTGTATCTAGAGGGATGCTGTTATCATCCATTATTTTGTGTTGGATATAATTAAAGATAGACATGACAAACAAAACATGTGTGGTTGTGATCACGTATCACATACTAACCTTCAACGCCAAACGTAACTGAGTAGCGTGAAGCTTTGCGTATTTGTGGTTCGGAATTTGTGAATTCACATTTTCGCAGAGACGGTATAGGATACCAAGTTAACAGGAGCGGAAGAAGGGGGGGGGGGGGGACAATTTTTTTTTTCTTCATCTTTTTTTTTTCATTTTATTTAATGCAACTGACCTCCAAAATGGAAGCAGTATGGAAGTGGGAGTCTTTCTGAACGGGAGCAGGACGGGATGGGTGTCGTTTTCCCCGAGACAGGACAGGATTATTTTTTATTTTTTATTTTACTGTGCTCCGGGATGGGACAGTCCAGGATTTTTTTTTTCTTCTGTGGGAGTGGAATGGGACGGTAGTGAAAGTCCACTGCCGTGTCACCCTCTAGACCGGACTCTTCAATCCTGTTCCTGGAGGGCCGGTTTCATGGATGTTTTGCATCTGTCACTGCTGCAACACACCTGATTCAAATGATCAGATGATCAGCAAGGTTGATAAAAGGATGATTGATTATTTGAATCAGGCGTGTGCAGCCGGAAGAGAGAGAGAAAACGGGAAGTACAGCGGCCCTCGAGGAACAGGACTGAAGACCCTTGCTGGAGGTCATATCATTAAATATACTGATTTGGCGCCATCTGGTGGTATTTGGTGTCGATTTGTTTCTACCAATCACAGCACAGTGCCGTAAGAATTTCTCTACGGCCCCCTTGTGGTTAACCATTTAGTGAGTTGGCACACAAACAAAACTCCGTGTGTGACTCGTAGAGTGGATGCTTGTTTATTGATATGAAATATGACTGGAGGTACACTGGTGTCCTGTTTTGGCTTGTCCCATGGTGGGGGGGGGAGCGAGGAATTTCCCTCTTTACCTCAGACGGGCTCCCATCTTGCCCTTGCCGCGACCCTTGGCGCTAAAAACAAAATCACAAGAAGAAGCAACGGCATTAAATCAAGACAATTTGACTCGTTATCACGATTTCACGTGACTTTACCTCTGGTGATCCTGCACTCGGACAAGGAGCAGGTTGATCTGCAAGTAGCAAAAAGCGCAATTAACAAGTAATCCAATGATAATAATTGTTTAAAAAAAAGGAGAAATTTACCCATTTAGATTTTATTATATCATAAATGGGATTATTTTATTTTGATTTAATTAAATGGGATTGTTATTTAAGTATATCGTTATTTCTTGATATTCTAGTAATTGACTTGGTTTGAAACATCGCTTCACCAGGCCTACCGCCATATAAAAAGGTGTCATGTTAATCTTTCCTCTTATTTACCATTTTTGTCATATCATTCAATAAAATGAAGAAGTAACAATTGCTGAAGTATTGCGCGTCTTGAAAAGACTCACGTCACTCTTCTGCCTTTTGAACTTGTCGTTGAGGTCGTACTTCTCCGTCTCCAATTCCATCAGCCACTGCCACAGCTCGTTAGCCTTCTCTCTACACACACACACACACAACATACCATAACAGATTTCATATCATATTCGATATTAATACATTTGGGTCGGTGTGGAGGTCCTCGTTTGTCCTACTTGAGCTTGTCGTCACTCAAGTGGTCGATGTTGAGCGGCTTCCTGCGCTCAGCCAAAATCTTCTTCTTCTTTTCTCTCTCCGTCTGCTTCTTTCCTTTTTTTTCACTCTGTTTTTCGACATAATTGGATATTTATAAAAGCAAAATTCAGAAAGTACAGTTTAAGGACGTTCTGTTCTGATTACGGCCAGCGCGTGAGCATCGTTGTTGGTTGTAATTTGTTGCGGGGTTGAGCGACTGAATCATACCTCTTCAAAATTAAATTGTAAAATGAATTATAATACAGAAAAATAATTGTAGAGTGTAATGAAAAAAAATAATGCTTGATGCAAATTATACCCTAACTCAAGGGTGGGCAAACCTTTTGATTGGCGGTTCACAATGGGTTTTAAAATTTGACAGAGGGGCCGGACCAGAAGCAGCTGGATGGAGTGTTTTGGTCACCTCACCTCATTGGAGAAAATGAAATACATTTAATTTTAAATGAAAATGAACAAAAGCATTACAAGAAAAATTAGCTCTTTGAAAAACCACCGTATTTAGAAAATAAAACATGAACAAGGTTTAGTCGTTTAATTTTTTTCAAGTTCGGCGGACCGGATTAAAAAAGTCTAACAGGCCACATGTGGCCCCCGGGCCGTAGTTTGCCCACGCCTGTGGCCTAGCTCTGGCATTAAATTTGCAGCAACAAAAAAAAAATGTAAAGTATATCATGATGTCCTTCTAATTTCCGCATTTAAAGAAACGCATATGTCAAAGTGATCATGTGAGTGACCTTCTGTCCGGCGCCGTACTGCTGGGTCATGCTGGAGAGGACCTTCTTCTTCTTAGCGTCCTCATCATGCTTCTTGCGGTGATCCTCCTGTTCTCTTCGCTCCTTCTCCTCCTGGGTGGAGCACACACCCACACGTGGATGCTCGGGTCATCGCTCGGGTTTTCTCAATAAGTGTGAACTCACGGCAAGCCTGGCCTGCCTCTCTTTCTCCCTCTCAGCCCGGATCCTTTGCTGCTCCGCCCTCTCGGCGCGACGCTTCTCCTTGAAGGAAACACATGTGAAGCTTTTATTTGAAAAATGGCACAGTCGTCACAAAACCAATCGTTCATTGTGTAACTTCATATCTAAAATTTTGGGTCGACGCAGCACAGATTTTTCAAATGCGGCCCCTTGTTGCTAGGTAGAATTCATGTCTGCAAGCCTAGCAACTCAGATTCCCGCCCTTTTTTATTTCACTATTTCATCTTAAAATCTGCTGCGAATTTGAAGGTCTCGACTCACAATTCTGTTGACGAGGGCGACCAGCTCCTCTTCCTCCTTCTTCCTCTGGATGAAGTGAGCCTCGATCAGCGACTGCAGCTCAGACAAATCTTTCTCTTGACGCTTCCTGTGGATGTCCTGCACTCATATGTAGTGTACAATATTCACAATTCTTTTTTTTTTTTAAACATTTTGTGGCATCAAACTCACATCAAAATCCACTTTCTCGCCGTCTGGGATCTTCGGAGCAGCAATGTTTGACATAAATCTGTGCAATTGAGCAAAAAGAGTTTGTAGCGAGCAAAAAGAACGTGTTGTGTTCATGAAGAGGAATCAACTTACTTTGGTTTTGGCTTTGAGTCATCTTAAAAAGAAAGGGAGAGACAGAGAAAACAACGGCAATTATGACTTTCATGCAGGGTTTCTGATTCCGTCATTGGATTCCAGTAAGGCTTTATCGCAGCTACCGTATTCCCTCTAATAGAGGCTCCACTCATATAGGCTTGATTAATCGCTTGGTGGTATGTGGTCGCTCAAAAGTTTTGTGTGCGTCCATGTTTATATTTTCTTGATTGTAGAGCTATTATTTAATTTGAAAGTGCCTTCGACCTTGCTGCTATTTGCGTTTATGTTATTTTAATCAATCATTATTTACGTTTAATTTTAAGTTACTTAAAATGGGCGCCAATAAAATGATTTAGAAAGATGGCTGCAATAAAAAAAAAAATGAAACCCCAAAAGTAGGCATTCTTACCTGTTCACTTCTCTGCAAAAATGTGTTATATACAATATTTATATCATATTTAATATTTAAAAATACATTCTTATAGACATAGAAGAAGGGGAATGCTCTTACCTTCTTCCTCCCTTCACAGGAAACAGAAATAAATGTTATCGTCTATTTAGCATCACCACATAGCCATTAAAAACATGCAAAATAAATATCGAAATATAAAAATATATATGAATTTGATATATTATAATATAACAGTGGCAACATACTGAGCTTCCTCATCCACGACCTCTTCTGTGTCAGACATGTTCTTCTTGAGGCACGCTCTTAAAAATAAATCTGAACAAAGACAAATATTTCTGATCAATAAACAGCATAGTGACAAATTCACACCGTTTAAAAGGAGACGGTCCACTTTTAGAGCACATACAATGACCAGCCCCTCGGGGGATGCAGATTGAGGTGCTGCGGATCACTTTGCTATCATCCGACATATAGATTGTTGATGACATTTTTTTGTTTTTTTTCTGTCTTTGGCCTCAAACCCAACTAACTCACTCCAAATTGCCTAAATGAAATAATAAGCTTACCTTGACCTTGGCCTTATTTTGACTAAACACCATCCCTCCAAAAAATCTTTTTTTTGTTGTTATTATTACTTTTCTAGATAAAATAGATGAAAAAAAACCTTCATGTTTTTATTCTATATATTGCCTCTTCTATCATTAGGAATGGGCAAGTACCGATAGCAGGTATCATCGGTAAAAGGCCTATACCACCCTTATTTTAAGGTATTGGGTACTTCTGGAGGCTGTCGATACATCCACCGATACATTTGCAGTTTGTCATCATTGGGTTAAATGTTATATATCAAAGTATTCGAGGTATCAGGACTGGTCCGGGACTCGTATTGAAAAAAGAATAGTAGTGAACATCCCTAAATATTATACAAAATAATGATTCATAGTATTAATTATAATATTGGTTTTGCATGATATATTTACTAAAAAAATATATTAACAAATACATTGACAACTAAACTTAAGTTTATGTTTAGGATATAAATGCAGCAAAAAAATGTGAAATATTAAGCCTATGATATATATTTCATTTATTCATATACATTAAGAGTTTTTATTTTTATTATTATTAAATAAAATGACAAGTAATTATAATTATAAATATTTTCAACAAATTTCAGTTTAAATCCTGAAAATGTTTGGCACTGGTAATATTATTTACAGGAAATAGAATTTTTTTTTTAATCCATCTAATTGTGCAGAATAATAACAATATAATACAATACCAATATATAATGATTCTACGTAACAGACGATTTATAATATAAAACAATACAATACAACTTTAACACATTGATTGCCGTAAAAAAAAAAAAAGTTCTTGCACAAACCTCGAATCCCATGTACAATTTCGTCTTTAATTAAAATGACATCAATTTGCATTTTTTTTCTCCTAAAAACCCAAAGCTTGTATTCATTATGGTTATGACTAATATTTTAATGAATTATTAAATACATTTTAATTCAACGAGCCCTTACCTGCAAGCCGAGTGCGTGGCCGACTTCACCTCCTTGATCTTGACAATCAAATGTTTGCCCTCCCCCCTTTTTTTTTTCTTTCTTTGAATCCATGCACACACTTAGTGCTCGTCCTGCCCGTCCTTTGTACTCATGTGACACGAGCGCCCTATGGGGAGCATGGCTGCTGTAGGACAGCTGGGAGCACTTTGCCCAAGTCGCGCACATTGCAAAACACCACAAAAAACAGGAGGCGAGACCCTTTTTATTTTTTTTTTTCCTTTCTATTTTATTTTTTTAATTGCTGAAAATAACAGTTAAGGTTCATCCAACACAATATTGTCAGGACTCACTCATGTGCTCTGCGGGTTGAGGCTACGTCCACATGTACATGGCTGTGTTTTCCCAAATACAGTGGAATATTATTCGTTAAAAAAAAAAAAAGGATTTTTGTACGCTCTGAGTAACGCCCTAAATTATCACCAGATGGCGCCAAAGCCCTGGCTAAATCAAAAGTAGTAATTGGTGTCAAGGAAGTCTGTTGCATTTAGACTGAGACTGACTTCTTTGTATCTTCGGGAGGAGCTGAGTTTAGCCTGGGTTGTTAGCGGAAATGACGGGAGATGTTGCCGTAGGTGGACGAGCGTTTATCAAAAAGATTAAGCCTACAAAAAAATGGCGGTCTTGTATGTGATTAAATGACCCAAAAATACACATTGTGTGTTTTACAGTATGCTAAGAAACTAGCGCTTGTGTTCATGTGGACGTAGCCTGAGGGAAACACACTTTAAAGATGCATGCTGCAGGCAAAATCAAAGTACAGTGTCATTGTAAACAAAAGTTAGATCAATTTTGTAGATAGAAAAAGTCTACACACCCCAGTGTGAATACTCGGTTTTTGTGATATGAGAAGTAATGGTGGGAAAAGTTCTGAAGTGATTGATATTGGGCTTTTTTTTTTCTTTTTAAATCGCAATAACCTGGCTTTTGAACAGACGTGTGTAGCCTTTCTTATTTTGGTCTTCACATCGATTACCGCATCGCCGTTTCTCAGGAACAGCAGTAAGCCAATCGTAAAATGTCTCATATCGAAAAAATACTTTGAACTATTATTTTTATTTTTTTTTTTTACCTTAAAATGTCTAAATTTGACCCACATCATAACAAAAAGAGTGAGTTTAGAGCAATATAGCGTGATCATAAGCGTCAATTCCGTCTGTTTTTTTTTTTTGCCACATTGAGCCATGACGAGTCTGTAAAAGTGCATCGTTTAGCAAACGTAATATAATTCAATGCGGTAATAATCGAAACTTAGTTAGAAACTCTCTCTCCTGGCTGCAACACACCTGATTCCAATGAGCAATCAGCAAGGTCTGCGGAATCTCGATAACATGTTGCAGCAGGGACAAATGGAAAACTCTCAAGGAACAGGTTTGAAGACCCCTGAATTAGAGCATTTAACTTCTCACTATCTTAGTTTTGTATTTTTTTTAAATTTTATTATCACCTATCAGTTGAAAATAAAAAATCATAAAAAAAAAAATAATAATGCAGCTGAGTGGCCTATAGTCTAAACTAAACTTAATTAGCTGGCGGAAAGCAGTGAGCGCATACGGGAACAAGTCACAAAAGGGAACGTTGATTGTAAAAGCTTAAGGATGAAAAACATTTCAACATGCTGAGAAAACATTTGAGCTCTTGGGCCGACGGTAATTACAATGTTCGATCTGTTTCAGCATGTCAGATTTTTATTTATTTATTTATTTTTTTTAATTCTTCAAGGTAACAGGACAGTGCGGTTCATTCAGGTCATGTGATCCTCACTCGACGTCATGCTTGAAGGCAGGCCGTGAACGTTTGCTGCGATGCTGGAGAGTGAAATGAGAAGCGCAAGTTAGATTTGTTGGTTTGGTAACAAGACAATGCCATACGATTTATATGTTCATCAAAGTTGTAGCATAAAAGAGAAGACCAATGTCGTAACTTGCGCATTATTACCACTTAAAAAAATAAATAAAATGAGGAATATCTCAAAAATTTGCTAAAACCTTTGAAACTTTCTTTTTTTTTTGTTGATCAGCGTAATCAGTCTGCTTTCTTGAAGCACTAAAAGAAATCTGAGAATTGTTTCTGTTGAGAGGCTGAAATTTAAAAAATGTGGACAATTTTAAGTTAAACAAGCTCTCTTAGTGATTGTTTATTAAAAAAAGAATGATTAGTTAACTAATCGATGAGTTGTTGATTTATGGTTGCAAAAATAATAATTTGATCGTGAATCACTGAGTTAGACGACTTTGTTGGAGTCGCCATCTGTTCCTGCGTGTACGGTAAATGGTGATGACAATCCCTTTCAGTGAGTGAAAGGTGTAACTTTGTCATCTGCCCTTTACGTCGGTCCTCTCCGTTCTATTTCCGATAAGGAACACATGCCAGCGGAGGGGCCAGCCGGCAACACTTTGGACGCCTGGAGACTCATTTTGAGCGAAAAAGTCGACTCGAGTTGCTCGCAGAAATATTTTTTTTTTATTGGCATTGCGTGAATAAGCTCAAAGGACTTTGGCTGAGTTGCTGCTAAGCCAGTGAGCTGTCGCTTCTAATGTGACAATCAAGCAGCTGCGCTACGGTATGCGTAACCGACGGCCCAGGTGGTGTCGGAGGGTGACAACACGACAGTCACGCGGACTAAATATTTTTTTTTTTTTTTTGACAGTACTGGGAAACAAGGTCAAGGTGACGGCTTGTTTTAAATTTAGAGTGGTGGGTTCCATTTGCAGTGAACAGCCACTCAAAAGACACAAATGACTCGGGTGGGTCGTCGTGGTTCTGAGGGGAAGGGGCTGTCACGGGTCTTTTGATGGATCTACATTTGATGCGGCAGCTATTTTAATCACCTGATGCTAAGAAAGGTCTTTATTGTGGTGCAGGTTGATTCTGTTCGAGATGAAACCTCTTTTAGACGACGGTCCCGCAAAATTGAATCGTTTGAAGTCTCTCAATGCAATACGAATTATTCCGGTCATGATGGAGGAGGATTCACTGCAATTATGATTCTCTGCATAAAAGACGATTCGGTTTTGAGTCAATATGGTGTGAAACGATTCAAGGACGGTTTCGATTTGAAAATGGAACGATTCGATTCGGTGGGTTTGTGATTCGATTCGATTTGCTATGATACGTATGACGCGTTTTTGGTTATAATTTACATCCGTTTGGATGAACTTGTCAGTAAAAGATGAGTCCATATTTCGCTTGGTAGACTTCAAAATGGAACCATTCCGTTCCATTTGAAGAACTCTCATTGATCTTTTTTCAATGAAAAAACGATTTAGCGATTCAAATAGTTTTTTTTTTTTGGGACACCTCTCGTACAATTGACATAAATTTCGATGTGATACGATTCACTGCAATCATGATATAATTTTCTTCAGGATTATTGTTTATTGTATTTTTCCACATTTTTTTAATAATCAGACAATCACAGCATCGACAAATATGTTACTCACTAACTTTCACTTACTTACTTACTTTTAGACAAATTTGCTTTTGACTCCAACCAACACCTGCAAGAGCACGGAGGAATTCATTCATCAGATGGAGCATGTTTAGAACATGAAAAAAAAAACATGTGTTGCTAATTAACAGGAGACGTTGCTGTTTGTGTGTGTTACTTTGGCTGGCGTGGAGCTCTTCTTGGGCTCCCACATGTTGCGCTTGTTACCGACGTCACTTTGCTTATTCACGTCCTATGACAAGTCAAAAGAAGCAAGTAACAAATCATCGTTCTTCTGTTGTCACTTTTTCCATTTTCCATGTCGCAGAAGTAGTCGATGGGTGCAGATTTCCAAAAGGGGGAAGTGTTGGCTCACGAGAGAAACACAAGCTCATTCTCGGGAGGGCTTAACGATATTGCTCAACTGCTAAAGTTGGCATTGTGGGTGGGGTGGAAGTGTGTGTGTGTGTGTGTAGGGGTGCGTGCGTGTGTGTGTGTGCAGACCCATAAGCAGCTGCATCCCACTTTGAGACCCTTACGCAACATTTTTGCATGCACCCAATGTAGGGGGGCGACGTTACACATTGTTGTTCGCAATGAACTCGGTTGCTCACGTCATTGTGACAGCTGGGAAAAAAATGCAAGGACTGAGGAGGAGGATGTTTTCAGCATCTTAAAATGTTACTTATTTATACTTTTAGCATGTGTTCAGGTGAGAGGCAGGGTACGAGCCAATCACAATTTTTTTTTTTGTGAGACTTAACAGCCAGCGTGTGAACGAGTAAGTCGAGCTGGCATGGCTGCATTAGAGTGCCTCGTTGTCCACCGTGCGTACAATGGAGATTCTGATTCTGATCATGGAAATCAAATTAAAAAAAAGGAAATATTCCACGTGACAGCCAGCGTCTGGACAGGGGCATTGCGATACTATGGCCGCTTTAGAGCGCCTCGTTGTTGTGGCCTAGTTGACTCGGTGGAATATATTCCAGCCAAAGGAAGCTTTTGTATATGTATTATGTTGAAGCATAGGAAAGATGTTCGAAAAGTCGCATCTATATTATAAATCGTATAAATGGTATTTGATTGAACCCTGATATCTTCTCTATGGTTCCGACCCCCCCAAAAAAAGAAGTAGCCCCCATTTTACATCCTGAAATGTTTAGAATTGACCACGCACAGCATCTCACAGCAATAATCGTGTTACGACGGATATTTTACATTAGTGCGTGGTTGTGCAGAAGGCTGGGATTTATCGGGTTTCGCTGCAGGCTTTGTCGCCCCCGCTGCCACCGGTGGCGGTTCTGATGCTGCAGGCGCCGTCTTCTCAGCCTGCGCGGACTTCGCCGTCCGACTGGCGACACTTCCTTTCATAGAAACTGCATCCTGGAGGTGGACACCAAAATACAGTGGTTCCTTGAGTTACAAATTTAATTTGTTTCATGATCACACTTATAACTTAAATCAATTGTATCGCAAATCAATTTTCCTCATTGAAATGAATGGAAATGTCATTGATCTGTTCGCGTCTAAGATGCACTGATATCACCTGTTTTTAAGTCAATTATCAGTTGTTTGTAACAATCGCCATGTCGATGCTAGATCAATTAGCTTATCTATGGCGTGTCGCAAGATGCGTTAGCATTATGCTAGCTGACTTGCGTAAATGAATACATAATATGTAATTCCATTGCTAACAAAAAAAACCAAAAACGTTAGTCAAACAAGTGGTAAGAGCCGCCAGGCTACTTCTGTTCGGTCTCTTAGCAACCAGCGGTGTTTAGCACCTTGTTTGCTTGATTTTCTGACACGTTGCCGCTCTCCCACATGCTCTTGATGCTGCGTGTGCCTCCTGAGGTGATGTCAGACATGAGAGGCTTGAGGGATTTGACATCTTTGTTCCCCTGTGGAAAGAAAAGAAAAATGGTTCATGGTTTGCAATGCAATTTAATGGTAATTTTACCGAAAATTAAATGCAAGAAAATAAATCAAGTCACAATATTTTGGGACAAAATTAAAAATACGACAATGTGACTCATTAAATGGTGTAATTTTATTATTTTTATTTTTTTAACTAATTTTACAAGAATAGTTGGGGAAAATTTTGGAGAAAAAAAATCTGAATAGTTAAGGGAAAAAGTTAATATAAAATAAACGTGTAAAATTAGGAAAATAATTGTTCCATAGTCAAAATTTTATTTTCCTTATTATAATCTTTTTTTTAAATTACGGAAAAAAGGGGGAGTAATATGAATTTATTTATTATTATTTATGTTTTGAAAAAAAAAATTAAAGATGTAAAAAATAATCGTTAAATACAACTGAACTGTGTATTTAGTCAGTGATTTTTTTTTTTTTTCACGTCGCACTAGAGGTACTCCACATACTAGAGTACCAGTGGAACTAGTACCATAATGTAAGGGAAATCCAATCATAATAAAAAGGAAAAAAAATAAATAAAATAAAATCATCTGATTGTGCAATCCAAAAGAATGTGACAATGCAGGCTAACAGGTTGATGTTGTACGCCAATAAAGTGGCTCGACATCAAACTAAGACAACCGGAGTGTCACCTGGACAGCCGAGGCGTACTGTTCTAGTCTGCTTCCGATCTTGGAGACGATGGGGGCGTGCGACGCCCTCACGCTGCCACCCGAGCACAGAAAAGTCAGACGCATACGGACACTCCATTAGGCACACCTGCTCTGCATCCAAACGATCTTAAAAAAATTCTCACCTTTTCTGAGCCGACTTGCTCAAGAATTCCGCCTTCTCCCCAATCTGTTGCGAAACAATAACACGACGTTAGGACGTGAAAATAGTCGGCCGCCAGACATTCATCGACTGACTCGCGGGTCAAGTTGCCCGACCGATTTTAGAACAGTCTGACTTTTCTGTCCCGATGAGGTTGTTTTTTTCGTTCAGCAGAACATTGTGTTGGCTTTTTGTGAGGTTGTGGCCAGCTGATATGAATCATTTTGAAGCTCCGTTCTAATGTTTGTTGCTTGCTCGAGTGCTTGTCAAAACATCTGGACACGAGTTGCAAGCATTTTGCGTGCAAACATTGCAAGTGTGTCTCTCAATGTTGAACGACAAACCCCAGTGAGATGTTCAACCGTTGACATCAGAACATTTAGTTTAAAAAAAAAGTGAGCCGACAAAAAGTTTTACGAGAATGAATTTGTAATGTTGCGACAAAAATTTTTATGAGATTGAATTCAGAATTTTACAAAAAAATAAAAACAATACAAGATAAGTGTGTCTGAATATTCCACGGAAAAAAATTTTAATTTTCTACAAATGATTATATAACAAATTGGGAAAAAATGTATGAATTTTTAACATTACGAGGAAAAAAGTTACAATTTTAGAAATGTGAAGCTGTAACATGAGGGACAAAAATATTTTTTCCTGAACGAGTTTTTTTTTTTTTTTTTTACCCAAAATGTCATAATCATTCTTAGAAAGTTGCAATTTTTGGAAGAATAAAGTTACAATTTACACAATAACATTTTTTTAGAATTATTTACAAGAATAAATTCAGATGTTATGGGGAGATTTTTTTCCTCATTATTTATTCTTATATTTATTTATTATTCTTGTTTCAAGAAGACATACTTGAGAAAGTCAAAATGTTCTGAGAATTAAGTCCAAAATCCACTAAATAAATTAGAAAATAAAGCTGAAATAAATAAATAAAAACTGTCATGTCCGCCGGGGGACACGGCGTCAACGGTTACCTTGGATGAGCCTTTGGGGCTGATGGTGAACGAAGGCTTTGCAGGCTCTTGCTCCAGCTGTTTCTTCTTCTCCGCAGCCTCGGCTCTCCTCTTCTCAATCTCCTCCCTCATCCTCTTCCTCTCCTCCTGCGGCGCAGACATCCACGCTCACAATTTTCCCCCAAAAGCCGCCGACGTTCCTCCTCACCTGCTCTTTGCCCTTCTTGTCCTCCAAGTGTTGCTTCCTCTGCTTCTCCTCCTCTCCGAGGACCTTCCTCCTCTCCTCCCTCTTCCTCTTCAGCTCCTCCAGCTCTACCTCGGCGTTGTGCTGCTTCTGTTTCATCTTCTCCATCTCCTCGCTCTCAGCGTCGTTCCGCCGCCGCTGGAGCTCCTGCAGCTTGCGCTCGGCCTCCTGGCGCTCAGAGACGTCCGTTCCCGCCGAGGGGGCGTCGTCCCTGCTGGTCGGAATTGTTTTGTTTTTTTTTAACAAATTCGACAACAAACAAGTTGTATTTTACAAGCAATTTGTAGTCGTAATTGTACAAGAATAAAATTTAAATATTCTGAGGATAAATAAATTAAAGGAAAGTCAAAATTTCTTAAAAGTTCTTATGTTCACGATTTAATACAAGTAATAAGTTCCATTTTTCCCAAGAAAAATGTCAAAAAAAAAGTTGTAATTTTACAGGAATAAAGTTTTTATTTTCTTTTACTAAGAAAAAAATAAAAAGTTTACAAGAATAATGACAATACTATTTACAATTCAGAACCAAGTCATACTTTTCGAGCAAATCGTAGTCGTAATTCCACAAGAATAAGTTGAAATATTAAGTGGAGAAACTAATAAATACAGAAAAAATTAAAGTGTCAATTTGAGGAAAAAACTTCCCAATTTTTCGAGAGTGAAATCAAGAGAAATGTCTTATTTATTTCCAAGTAAAGCATTATCGCGCAAATGAAGACACAATTTTAAAAAAAATAAATTGGTGATTTTTACGACAAGAATTAATTTGTAATATTACCAGAAAAAAAGTTACGCCCTTTGAGCAAAAATCCGATTTGTATAAAAATGAGTGAAACTTTTGCCCCATTTATTGTATTTCATACTCAAAATTAATTGACTCAGCTCGGACTTGGGATGCAAATTATTTTTTTTAAAGTATTCATCGAATTCTCTCGTCGTCACATTTTACCTGGATTGCTTGTCGGGCTTTTTTAGTTTATTCTCAATGAATGCTCCATTCTGTTTGGCTGCTAAATTCTGTGAAAAAAAAAAAAAAAGTATAAATCATATGTCGAAAAAACAAAAAATTAAATGACATTCGTCATTAAACCTCGTCTTTCTTTCTCTTCTCCTCCATCTCTCTCTTTTTGCGTTTCTCCTCCTCGTCTTTCTTATTCTTCTCCTCGGCTTCCCTTTTCCGTTTTTCTTCCTCATCTTTTTTCTTCCTCTCTTCCATCTCTTTCTTCTTCTGCTCCTCCTCCTCCTTTTTTCTCTTCCCCTCCTCGACTTCTTTCTGCCGTTTTTCTTCCTCCGCTTTCCTCTTCCGCGCCTCCTCCCGCTCCCGTTTTTCTTGCTCCTCCTTTAGTTTCTTCTCCTCCTCCAGCTCCCGTTTTCGCTTTTGCGCCTCTTCCTCGTCTTTGCGGCGTTTCTCCTTCTGCGCTTCCTCCTCTTCCTTTTTCCTCCTCTCCTCCTCCTCTCTCCTCTTCCTCTCCTCCTCCTCCTCTTTTGTCCGCCTCTCTTCTTCCTCTATCCTTCGCGTTTCTTTCTGCTGCCGCTCCTCCTCCTCCTCTTCTTCCCTTCTCCTTTGCTCGTTTTCTTCTTCTTCTTCAACATCTTGAGCAGCCTCCTCCTCCTCCTCCTGAGCTTCAGTTAGATCCTGTGAAAGAATTTTTTTTTTTGTTTCACTTTGCCGGATGAGCAGTTAACAAAAGTTCAGATGAAAGAACAAACCTCAAATCTGGAAGTTAGTGTGATTGACATCTCCGCCGGCTCCTATCAAAAATAGATTCGAAAACCACACAAATGGGAGCACCTCAACCAAAGCTTGAATGGATTTAATAAATAACAGCTTCAAGATTTTATCATATGGTGGAAAAATTTTTTTTGAATTGCTTTGTGCTTGGTAACTACCCAGATTTTGTCAAAGTCAAGGGGTAAGCAGAGCTGCAAAGTTTTTGGATTCACAGATTGGATTCTGCTAGCAGCGTTATTGCTATTAGCGTCTGAGAATATGCGATTGTTTGGCGATGAAGATTTGTGTTTGGTCACTTTTGCATGCGCCACATGACCAGATCTGCACAGGAATCACCAAGTGAAATATGGTTGCCTCGAGAAGTGGGAATGATTTTGTTGCGTTTTTAAAATTTTTTTTGCAACACAACCCAACAAATTATGTTAAACAGCAAATTGGGTCAGATGGACCCACGTCCAGTGTTAACCCAGAGATTATTTTTAACGCGGCAGTTTTGAGAGTGTATTGTCCATAAACACTGAAAACTGTTGGCTGGAAAAAAAGAGGACAAATCAAATCCATCCAAAATTGTGGTGAGTCACTCCAATTTCAAAGAAACACAAAAACCTAATTGGGAGATTGTTACCTCTTCCTCCTTCTTGGTATCATCTTCCTCCTTCCAAGCGGCGGCATCAAGCACCTCCTCTTGGGCTTGTTCCTCGTTCTCCTCAACCTCCACCTCCTCCTCTTCCTCATCTCTCTGCCTCCCACCGTCGACGTCCGCCGCGTTTTCCGACGACCCGTCAAGCCCGTTGGCCGCGGGGAAGCTCGGGTCTAACTCCTTCTGCCTCTCGATAGCTTCCCGCATGCGCTTCTGCCTTCGCTCCTCCCTCTTGGCCAGGCGCTCCTCCAGAGCCTGGTCGTTATCGGCCGCCGCCAGGTTCATCGCGGGGGAAGCGGAAGCCTCGCTCTCCGTCACACTGCCAGGGCAGTACGGAAAGATGTTTCAGCATTTCGTGTTTATTTTCCATCTTAAAGCTCATTCACTGCCATTGACGGCTATAGTCGTCCAAAATCCATTTTTGCAGTTTTACAAAGAACAGGACAGGAGATTCCAAAAGTACAATTTATGTTCAATGCCTACTCGTTTGCGTTGATCACATCGCCGCTTCCGGACTCTTCAGATTCTCTCATCTTCTTCCTCTCCTCCCTCGCGCGTCTCCTTTGCTCCCGAGCCGCCTCGTCATCATCGTCATTGGTGTATCCTATTCTGTAAAAGCACACATGCACGCATTTGATGTGTTTTTACGTTTCAAGATCAGAACGATTGTTGACCCGTGCAGTATTTTGGCAGCCAGGCAGTGTGAACAGGATTAAGAAAAATCCCCCTCAAGATGATGAAACAAAAAAGTGAAAAGATTGGCGTGATGTGCTGGGCTCACTTCTCGGCCTCCAGGCGCATCTGTTCCCTCCTCTGCCTCCTCAGCTCCATGCGGCGGTCAAAGTCATCGTCCATGATGGCCCAAAGATTCGCTTTCTATCTCTGCGAGACAAAAAAAACAAACAAGCGTGAGCTGCCATTTTCTCTATTACGGTAAATTAACCTCTCCCTGGTACAAAAATGAACATCCACCTGTTGATGAGAGAGTGTGTCTAACTCAAGGCCCGCGGGCTAGATCTGGCCCGACGTATGATTTATTTTGTGGCCCACAAAAGCAAATCATGTACCAAATTTCAAATTGCCATATTTAAGGATAAATCACTTTTAGATATTTCAAGCCTATTTTTGTTGTCAACTCAATTATTTGCCAGCTTGAAGAATAGTTGAAGAAACTATGAACCTTGGGTTGTGATTTCAAAACAAATCATCGATTTTTATGAGAGGGTGCTTGAACGTTTATATCATAACTGCCCTCTGAGAAACTGAAACTACAATTTGGTCCGCTACAAAAAATGAGTTTGACACTCCTCCAATAGAAGCTATTTGTTAGCCTGTCTATGGCGTTTCTATAGTCATTATGTGTTACTATTAAGCTAGCATTGTTTCAGTTTTTGTTTTTTGTTTCTTTAAAAAAAACACAATTTTTATTGCTCTTAGTTTGATGTTTAGTTTGACTGGAAACGTCAACGAAATTTGAAACTCGTATCTCAAGGCACACCCGCAAAGTGACTGGCGCTATTCTTGCTAATCGCAAAACATTCACAACTTTTTTTTTTTTTTGCATTAAAATTATTTAAATTGTCATTTAAAAAAAAACGACTTTGGTTCTTAGCAGCAAGCTTTTTTGACATTTTTATTTTTTAATAAAAATTATTATTTCAAACGTAAATTAATTAGCATGTAAATTTATGTCGCCTATAACAAAATTAGAATTAAAAAAAAAAAAAAGGCAAATGACAACATAATGGAGTACCGTAACAGTAGCCCAGCGTTAGTCGAGAGACGCCCGCCCGGCTTGTGGCCATATATCAAGTCGTGTCTGGATTGTATCTCGCTCCTTGTGCAGCACAAAGAATTCCTGCTCCTTCTTCTTCCAGCGACTTCAACTACCACAAAAGGAAAAGCTGCTCCTTCCCGTCTCCTCTTCCTCCTCCTCCTCCTTCCCTCCGTCTGACTTTTCAACTTCTTTTTTTTTTTTTACTCCAACATCACAGTCCCGCTTCTTGCTACACTTCATGTACTACCAATTGCATCAATTTGTTTATTATCTTGTCCTGCATGCGAGCTATGAAATGTCCTATTCAATTTTATTCAATTATTTGAGTCCCACTGACGAATGCGCTTAAATCCTCTAAAATGTTTTTTTGTCTGGATTTCTTTATTTTCTTACAATTGCACTGTTTTGCAGTGGCGGGGCGTAATGAAGGAGAAATACTTTATTATCATATATATATATATTTTTTATTTTTATACATTTCAGTCTCTTTTTTTTACCATTAAATCGGTAAAGGAGTCGAGTAAATCATTTTACTTTTTTTAACACATACATAAGAACAAAAGTGTGAGTGCTTTTGCCTCCTCCGCTTTTTTTAACCAGACACTTTAGTAGATTATAGCCTGCTTTAATAAATTAATATTTCAATTAATTTAATGATTAGAGCTCTTTGGGTGGGAAATAATACTTTTGTAGTTGCCTATCATCATCCATCTTTTCAAATATACGTTTATTAGGTTTAATAATGACTCTAGATCAGGGGTGTGCAAACTTTTTGATTGGTGGGCCACAATGGGTTCTAAAATTTGACAGAGGGGCCGGACCAGGAGCAGATGGATGGGGTGTTTTGGTAACCTCACCTCATCGCAGAAAAAAAAAAACATTTAATTTTAAAGGAAATTGAACAAAAGCATTACAACAAAATATCTGTGTTTGACACACCAGAGTATTTTGAAAATAAAACATTCATTTTTTCTTTTTCCAAGTTTGGCGGGCCGAATGTGGCCCCCGGGCCGTACTTTGCCCACGCCTGATCTCGAGGGTGTGAGTTTGATTCTCAGCCAGTCACAAACCTGGATTTAAAAAAAAAAATGTCTAAGGGCAAAACTTTGCCAAACAAATCATGTGAGTGGATTGCTGTGGTGAAAATAAAATAAACATTTATATGAACATTAATTATAATAACGTTGATGAAGATTTTGTCCAAATAATATGAATAATTTCTATTCACTTTTGGGACTTAAGTGTGACTAATGGCATCCCGTTGAAGGGGGGGTGAAGGAATATGAAACCAAAACGAACACTGATCTTAATGATCCTTCAAAAAAACAACCCGAGGGCGTTATAAGAGTTTACAGTGGCGATCTTGAGCTGGATTGACATCATCCATTATGGCGCCTTTGTTCATGTTTCCACGACTTTACTCATACAGAAGATCATTTGTGATCATTTGTAAGATAAGAGGGCCACCAACAGTGATATAAAAAGATTTTGATGCAGAGGGTGATGCCATATACAGTCACGATGAGTGAATACATCATAAGGTAAATATGCGTAATAGAGTTTGTCAAGTGCAACTGTTAACGTCTGAAGTCAACGAAAATAATATGGCACTAATGTAAAAAATTCTGGATATGTTTGTTTGTTCTCGAGGATGTCAGATTTTTGTAACAACACTATAATAGCCTTAATACAATATGAAATATTGTTATCTTCATAAAATAACGGCCCAAGTCATTTTTCCCTCCATTTTTTTTTCAGACAACACAAAAAAAAACTGAAGCAAATACAGATTACGCTATATTTATAAATAATTTAATTTTCGGAGTCAAATTGAATGAACTGATTAATGGATGTCGAACTAACATGCCGCTGATTTTAGAAGGTCTACATAGTAATATATTCAAATATTTAGAATTATTTCTGAATTACGGGTGAGGTTAAGAAACAGGTGGATTTTTATTTTAAACGTAATTGCTATAAATTAAATCAGCTATTTACACCCTGGACTGATTGCACGAAATTTGCATGCTACATTTTAAAAACCAAACAAGCCGTTCACGCTCAGATTTACACCACAGTTTTAAAAATAAATTTTCCGCATTTATTTTTTGTTAAGTGGCAACTTTTTCCCCCTCAGAATATTACAAAGGGATATCCAAACTGTTCTGTTTGTGCAGATGCATTTACTGTGGTCTCTGACAACTCGGGCAAAGAATAATCTGAAAATAAACTCAATGCATGTAGCATGATCCCAAACATAAATCCATGTTACATAGAAATCTATTCAGTAGTTTTGTTAGTCAACACTAACTTGGCGTCATCAAATAAAAATCAATAATATTATTAGCTAACATACAAACAACAAATGCCAACTTTACATGGGAAGGCCAGATCAGACAAACTAACCACTAGTGCTTGCTAAAATTATTTTGCAAATACTAAAAAAAAAATAGAAAATTGAATAATGATGCATTGAGGCTCTTTTTCATGGTAATAAAGGTCTACGGATTGGCAATCGATTAGTTCTGTCTGGGCTGTTATACTGCGACTCAACATGACGCCAGAACGCAACCACCTACACACACATTTCTTTATGAGTCAGTCCGCCCTGCAAACTCATCGTTTATTTTAACAACGACAGCAGTTCTACGGCAGCGTCAGGCTCGATACGCGGGGAAACTTTTACGACGATGAGGAAGGCAGCGCGCTTATGGATGACGGGTTTTGCCCGCGAGAAGCGTTTACAATCTATCCAAAAGTCACAGCGGCTTCCTTGACATGACCAAACATGGTCACCTGGGGGGGAAAAAAAAAAAATCCCTGCCCAGGAGACAAATCCCAAACTGTTTATATGGAGTGACATACTTTAGCCTATTAAAATGTTTGCGTACACTTGAGTTGAAAAGAAGGCTGTGTAGTTTGGAGGCCCGTGATTGGAGGATTCTGGAGGACTCGCTCTTCACTTGTATGTGAAGTAAAAAGCTCGGGCGTTCTATTCATTGGCAAGTATAGTAAATTTTGTCGACAACAGTGATTCTCCAAGGGTGGTACAGCTAATAATTCATGGGCTCCCCCTAGTGGTAGGTGAAAGAATCACTCAGTAAGTACAGTTCAGTTGTTGTGAACTTTTACGTTCAATAAGTTTGCATTTAAGAACTGTTTTTTTTTTTTTATAAACATATTTGGGTAAAAAATTTACTTATATGTGCAATACATTTTATTATCTTTAGTTAGTTTTTTTAATTTAATTTATATTTTTTATTTAATTCATCTTATATTTATTTTCTGTAGTCATCGTAAAAGTAATTCAGTCGTAATGCATTTGATAGATTTTTGTCTGATTTTGTAATTTCCAACTTAAGCTATTTACGCTTACAACTAAATTTTTCAAACAATTTGGGTAAAACTCGTAAAATGTTACACATTGTACTTTTAGTTTTTACGAGAGGCATAATTTATTGATTTTTGGATTTTGTGTAATATTCTTAATTTCCAAAAGGTGTTCAAAGTCTAACTGCACTCCTGAGGAGAAAATAAATGACAATTTTCTTTGAAGAATTATAAAAACATCAGGAAAAATCGGGGGCACTAAATATATAAAACTTTCATTTTTGAGCTTCATTCAAAACCTGCTCATTGTGATGCTAATCGCAAAAAACGAAGTTAAAAACTTTCTGCAGTATAAGAATAAAAGTTGAACCAAGAATGTTCAGACCTAACTTTTTCGAAATAAAACCTCTTTCTTGTTTTCAATAATCTTACAGTTTGGTATAGCCCACTAAGAATCTTTTTAAAACCAGCATGAGCAAAGGTGCACTTGCAATTTGTTTTCTTGCTTGGGGCCTGACAGGACAGCTCAGCCCATCATCTGGCCCAGCGGTGCGCTCGGCCTCCTTTTAAGGAAGCACGCTGCCGCCCTTGTTGTTCGCCGGTCCCAGCTTTGGCCGAGCGACAAGGCCATGGATGGAGAGCACCGTTTACTCTTGCAAATATCTGCCGCTGCAACACAAAGTGACAGTCCCAAAATAACCTCTTTCCATTTCGATTGCCATGAATCAACATTCCAGCTGCTTCCTTGGGGGACGAAAAGAATGAAAGGGAGGCTAATGGGCCATCTGGCGGGTTTAACGATTATGAAGCTAGAAAAAAGATATTTGTCATTAAAATAGTGGCGGCCATACAGAACAAATCCACGCAAACAAACAACAATATTTTCATTTATTATAAAATGTCATTTTAGCTGACTACAAGACTTTTTGGTCTTGTTGCTAGGCAGAATTCGCAGGGCACCCCCATTGGCCAGTTTAAAAAAAAAAAATGTATCCACTGGTCACATTTATTATGAGTTGTTTCTTTGGCAATTTTAGACAGATAGCTTCACTGCCTCACATAATCGACTTGAAACTACAAGGAGAGATGACAGAAAGTCCGAGAAAAAGCACGAGAACAATGAAACTAAAACTAAATATTCATTTCTGAACTACATCACTAATTTTCAATAACAAACTATCACAAATGCCTCACAGGACCATTAAAAAGTAATCACAATGCTAATTTTTTATATTTTTTTTCTATTTTGCAAGGATTTTAAAAAGTGCTTTTTAAAATAAAATATAAAGTTTTTTCCCCCCACTATCCCTTCTGTTGGATCTGGTGGTGGGGGGGCACCATGACATTTGCTCATGATACTAAAATCAACAAAATCTTCCAAAACGGTCAAGACCCTTAAGTAGTAAAAATGGATGTCAGACTTGATGAATGACTCCATAAAAAAAAAAGAGCTTATGAGGGTCAGCCCGTTTCTTTTTTCCTTTGAAGCCTCCAATCTGGGCATTCCTTCTTCTTAACTGTTTGTGCGTAGATAAAATGTAGCAAATAGCTTACAAAAAAATCAATCCATGTTTATTTATGGAGGCAAACCCAAATGAAAAACAATTATAATATAAGCAATACGACAACAAAGAAGTTCAGCGCTTTTCAAATTTCAGTTGGTGGTGAATTTACTTTTATTTATATTTCTATATTTTCTATTTAGGAAGAGACAGCTTTGGAAGCCCAAACACACATCCAAAAGGAACAACACACACACACACACACATATTCCGTCCAAGTCCATGCGGCCTCCTTTACCTTTCCTGCCATCTAAGGAATACGCGTGTCACTCAAGATGTTGGTTCACTGTTTGTGTCCACGGAACATAAAATTGCTTAAAGCAATCCAATCGTAATCATCATCATCATCAATCTTTTTACAGTTGCATTTTGTCAGAAAACCTCTGGAATAGGAAAGATAATACACCATATGTCAAACAATAATGAACAATTTTCTTTCCATTACCTTCGGGTTGATCATCCTGTTTTCGGTCTTTTCGGATATTTTCACATTTTTCTTTACGATATTCATTCATCCAATTCATGACTTGCACGGTCAACAATGAGCAATGTGAGTGGCAATTAAATATGCTTATCAAAACTTAATGCAGCTGTAAAAAGTCCAAATTCAATGGCCCAGTTTGAGTGAATAATCCTTTCAAGGCAGTCAAAGCATCGTAATGGACCAAAGAGGAGACTTACCCAAACAGCAAACCACGGTGAGCAGTTTCCAACTTGAAAACAGGAGCAGGAGAGCAAGCAGAGGTTTTAAGTCGGACGTGAAAGCTTGAGCCCCGCCTGCATGCTTCACATTGGAGTTGTGCATGTCCCCACTTTTTTTTTCCTTTTTCTTTTTTTTTTTTTTTGCAGTATACATACCCACCACAGAAAGTTGGACTTAAAATTTTATTTTATTTTATTTTATTTAATTTTATGTAAGTGACAAAGCGCATCATCATTTCATGCATTAATTGCATTATTATTACCAACTCTAACATAACACACAGCTTCAACTTGAACACTCCCTTATACCGTGTACAGGATTTCTTTTTTTTTTAAAGTACTTAAATAATGATTACATTACCCCCCCCCCCCGACACACACACACATAAAAGTGACATTTAAAAATCTACTATATTAGTATCAAACAGTTCTTAAATGTTAAATCCAACTGAAATGTATTTGGGCATTGACTCTTTCAAAACTCAATGCAGCTCTGCTTACCTTTTGACTTTGATGAAATGTCTCACACCTCCAAGTCCAGAGACTCCAGACTGCAAATGAATAGCACTTGCAGGACTTTGGACTCTGGCCATCGCTTGAAAATGGCTCTGGATGCTCCCCCAGCCTAGCTGGTCATCTCTTGGGTGGAGAATCTCTGCCTAATTAACCTCCCAATTATGTAAGAAGTGCAGAACTACTTGCTCACAGGTGCATTTTCAGGAATGAGCACACAGCAGATTTACTTGCTTGTTTAATTTAAAACATGACGAGAGGGCAATCACTCCAGACATGCAGCGAAAACTCAAGAACAAGTGGCAATCAAGGTTATGATAATCAACAAAATAACTAAAATTGAAAAAAAAGTAACAAAATGAAAATTAATCATGTCAAGTATTTCTGTCAAATGTCATTTGAGAATTGTAGTTGTTTCTGTAATTTAGTTTATTACACGATACTTAGTGAGCTCTTGCATTGCATAATTATTTTTTTTTAACTAATACTAAAACTAATGAAACAAAAGTCAAAATAAAATGAAAACAAACTAGAACAATAAAATCCGAAACAGGTGGAGACAAACGGCCACAGGGAAAACATGACAAAAATCAACAAAAATACTGATCATGACACATTAATAATTAGAATTTGTATTTTTCTTATTTTTACACAAAATATTTTTTTTATGAATTCTCCTGCTAAAGCAAACATTTTAAGAACATCTTCCATCTAATTCAAGTTGCTGCTCTGGCTTTTCCCTGATCCTCCACCTTCTTGATAGCCGTCTGGATCTTCTGCTGGTCTCCCAGTAGCTGACGAGCTTTGATGGGCCTCAGCTGAGCGTCCAGCTCCAGCAGCACTGGAATCCCCGCCGGCAAAGTCACGCTGGCGATATCCCCGTCCGATATCCCTGTTGAAAAGAATAAGCGGGTTCATAAGTGGACGTTCGTGAATGTGACCAGTAATTGGCCTTTGCAATATTAACTCATTCACAACCAGCCCAGTAAAAAAAAATGGATTTTGACGCATTTATCCGTCAGTGGTATTGAAAGAGTTTAGGATTTTAGAAGTCATTCAGTGCCATCCCAGTTAATGAGACACGTGGCAAATCCAGGTCCAGAAACAACCCTTACCACAGTTTGGCTTTAGCTACAAGTGCTCCTACTCAACCGCCTCCCGGGGAGCTCGTTTTCCATCCAGTTGAGTAGAAGCACTTGTGGGTATAGCCAAACTGTGACAGGATTTCCCACCTCTGATTTTTTACGTCTATACCCGTCAATGGCAGTGAATGTGTTTTATCAGAAAGCACTGGCTTTTACCTAAGGAGTTCAATCAGTCAGCAGTGCAGCATACCTTCCAGGTGTTTGAGCAGGGCCCTGCAGCTGTTTCCATGAGCCGCAATGAGCACCGTCTTGCCTTGGCGGATCTCGGGTACCACATTGCTTTCCCAATATGGCAGCAGCCTGTCCAACACCTCCTTGAGGCTCTCGGCTCGAGGAAGCTTCTCCTTGTCCACGTCGCACGTGCTGTATCTGCGATCGGTGTAGATTTCACTGAAGTACGGGTGCGATTCGTCTATGGGAGGCGGCGTAACGTCGTAGCTCCTCCGCCATAGCTTCACCTTGTCCTCCCCGTGAAGGGCGGCCATTTCTGCCCGATTCAAGCCGATCAGAGCTCCGTAGTGGCGCTCGTTGAGCCGCCACGACTTCACCACGGGGACCCACTCCTGGCCCATGGCCTCCAGGACCAGCCAGGCCGTCTGGATGGAGCGGCTGAGGATGGAGGTGAACACCAGGTCGAATTTGTAGCCCAGCTCCTTCAGGAGCCGGCCACAATCCTGGGCCTCCTTCACACCGTCTTCGCTCAGCTTCTGGTCCACCCAGCTGCAGAAACGGTTCTCCCGGATCCAAGCCCCCTCCCCATGTCTCAGCAGAAAGAGTTTGTGCATGGACATCTGCAGCGCTACAAGCCTGAATGTGCACAAGTTCACAAGAGGATGTTTAAGATTTACGTGAGGAACAAAATTATGAAAATGTAATTAAATTACATTTGATGCTCAGCAGCTAAGTCTTATTTGTCATCATAATTAGCAGAGGTCACAAAAGTACAAACATTCTGTACTTAAAGGGGAAATTTTTCTTATTTCTTATTTTCTTCTTAGCAAGAATATGTTCTCACAATTGCTCAGGCAATGATCAATCACGGCTCACCAGTTTTCAGAGTTTGATTATGTGACAGTCGCAAACTGAGCCGAGATTGGTCCTTACCTTAGCAACTGTGTGAAACGGGTGGATTTTGCTGCTTAATTCACAATAAGTAAAATTCACAGCTGCAGCAATTCAATTTTGTGGCTTCGGGCTAAAATTGTTACTGACCATAACAGTTTCTGAGGAGAGCTGATTGTTTTAGTTTAAGTTTAGTTTTTATTAGTTTTAGTTTTTTTTATAATTCCAATAGATGTACTCTTGTGCAGTAACTGATGAGTGGATGTAGTGGAATGAGCAGGTAATAACCTAAACAACGTTTAAAAGCACAGTTTTAGGGTACAAATACACTAAATCTAATAAATAGCATTCAAACTATAACGTTAACGTCCATCCCAATCATACACTACACTACTACTAACAATAATACAGTCTGTACTCAGTTTCATGTAGTTTTCAATTCAGTGTGAGCCCAATGCAGTTTGCCATAAGCCAACTACATCTCCCATAATGCTCGCGGTATCAGGAAGTCATTCGAAGTCTCTCGCCGCCAGCCAATTTCAAATCTCCTCAACAATTTACATTTAACCAATCAATCGCAGCGTTTAAAAGTACACAGTACATTCCTAAACTAACTAATACAATTTCAACGTAGCACAGCTTCGACACACACGTTATTTCGGCTCTTCCGTGACATTGAAAATAATCGCTAAATTTGAGACGGCATTTTAGGAGCGCACAACTACAGCGGGTCGAGCCTCCGCACTTGATCTGGCATTTGAAGGGACTGTTTCGCCAAGATGTATCAAAACTGTCAAACAAGCTAAAAAAATAAAAATAAAAAACAACAATAACATTTAGGACGTTGGGGTGCCGTACGACTGTTCAACTTTCGTAAATCCAAGGTTTAGATTTTAAATAATCACAAAAAGCTTCCAAAGACGAAAACGAATATTTTCTCCACGATTATCGTTATTTTAGTTAATTTTGTGAGCAGACAGTCGTTTTAGTTAGTTATCGTTTTTTTCCTAAACCATCTAACAAGCGTTATCGTTATTTCCACCGTTTTCGTTTACCATAATAACCTTACACATCAGGCAACTCAACATTAAAATATAGGAAAATAAAAATGTACTTCCATAATTATCTAATTCTAATGTATTTCACATACGTTAGAAAAATACCCGAATAGATATTTGAAAACAGTTGTTAAAATTTATTACCACACAAAGCAGCTGGAAATTGTTCACGAGTCGATACAGGGACAAGGAGGCTTGTAAGGAGACTTACCTGAACAGAAAATCTCAGTGAGCAGTTTCCAACTTGAAAACAGGAGCAGGAGAGCAAGCAGACGTTTTAAGTCCAACCTGGAGGATTGAGGCTCCACCTGCCTGCTTTACATTTTATTTGTGCATGCGTCTTTTCCCCTTTCTTTAAGACAGCGACATCTGAAATGCCATAAAATAATTTTCTGTACGATTTAAAAATCAATTTCAGTGTTGAGGTTAAGATTTCTTTTTTAACTTATCTTAGTACTACCCTAAATGAAGGCAAAATAAGACTGAAACATTTTTTCCATATAACATCTTTATTCATTTCTGGAAAAAAAACAACAAATGCAGTGAAGATGAGTGACAAACAACAGTGGTTCCTACTTTTTAAGCATTTCCCATGCGAATGTAACATGCTACAGCTTATTTTATTTTATTTTTTTTTTAAATACAGTGGAAAGTCATTTGATGAAACATTTCCAACTAAATGGCCACAACTTCCAGAATCTTTCCCTTTACCAGTGCATCACACCAAACCAGAGTGGCAGTTAAAAAGCAAAAGTAAGCAGTCGGTTGTAATAGCAGCAGATTCCTTTACATTCAAAAACAAAATAGTGCTGTTGGAAGACGTACAGTAGTATTTGTTGACTCGGAAGTGCCTTTCAAGATTTTGTAACTGAACATAAAAAAACCCAGTAACAATCCTCCACTGACTGGGATTATGTAGCTTTCAAAAAGGAATCGTTTCTCCCTGAAATGTGTGAAGGATATCGCTTGACTTTTTTTTTTTTTTTTTTAAGAGAGAAAATACTGGGCAGTCCACAGCTAGGGAGTCACAGTATACGCGGATATTAGTCATGCAGCATTTTTGTTATGCAAAAAAAAAGGTAATTTCTTGACCTGGGGCATTTATTTACTCAACTGTGACATCACCAGTTGTGTTTTTTTCCCCTTGGGTACATGCTAGGTTGACACAAAATGCAACTCACAAGGAGTAAAACAAATGTAACTCCTGCAACAGTAAACGATGATGTCAAAATTCCGCATCACATTTTTGCGAGAAAGAAGAAATTTAGTTCTGAAACTATGTCAGTGTCATATCGTTTGGAGAATCGAGTGAACGGACAGCGTCGTCGCCACAGTGCCAGGTCAGACAAACGTTTCCTTTCACATTAAGACTTTGTCCTCTCTTTCAATTTATCTCCTATCGGTTACGTTTTCTTAATTCTCATATTAAGAAGGTGTTATCGTTTACCTGTTAAGGTCAACAGTACTTGAACAACATCGCACACAAATTTCAAGTTGATGCTTTGGCTTTTCCCTGATCTTCTACTTTTTTAATAGCCGCCTGGATTTTCTGCTGGTCTCCCAGTAGCTGGCGAGCTTTCACAGACTTCAGCTGCGCGTCCAGCTCCAGCAACACTGGAATCCCCGTCGGCAAAGTCACGCTGGCGATATCCTCGTCGGAAATCCCTGTCGGAAGCATATGAACGGCAAAATCACAGTTTAGTGAGTGAAATTAGATTTTAAGTCTGATATTCTGCCTTTGTAACGCCAATGGCAATCCTAATGCTCAGTTTTGATTGACAGCGTCAGAGTAGCATGTATTCATTTTACAATTCAGGGAACACGAGTGATACATTCCATCTTTAAAAAAAAAAATTGTGGATGGGCTAGAACAGAATAATGGCATTTTCGTTGACATCAATGTGAAAAACCTAATACATTACTCGAGTAATTTGAGTTAGTTGGTCACAGAATTAATTAAACTCAAAAGTGACTGTCTCACTGTACTTTGCAAACCGAGGAGCCCACAGTAAATGTAAAATGAGTGCCTGCGCTACAAGTACAGTCTTATCAAAGGTCAAAGTGGATGCTCAATGTAACCTAAACCAAGTGACCTTTTTGTGCAGGGTCAAACGTCCGTTTCTGGCACAGCGCAATCATGTGGGAGCTGCGGCTCAATAAATGAAGTGAAATCACAAAGGCCGTTATAATTAAAAGAAGGTTTTATGCTTTTGGTAAGTGATGATGGTTTTCACCGTGGAACATCTGGTTTTAGCAGTAGTTTATTTTGGAGTCAGCTAGTCCTCCCTCAAGCATCAAAATGCTCCTGATCGCCTCTTAACTGGTGCTCGTAGGACCAATTCTGGCCTCCCTTACGCGTCCTTTTTCCGCAGTGGGACATATATCGGATTGCCATCCGAATTGCAGTGGAAGGAAACACCACATTTTCTTAAGAGGAAAACCAGGGGCAGCAAATAAAATGAAAACACAAGGGTCCACAAAACTGAACCCTGTGGAACGCCATATGACAGTGGGGCAGTGTGGGCTAACTTAGTGTTGCAGGGATGTAACCTTTTATACAACACTTACGTATTTGAACAGAAAGGTTGAAGCAACACATGTAGACAGACAATATAACAATATTCACAAGTATGTATTCTTTATCATTATTCAAGCTTACCGAGTCACTTGTAAAACTCTTCTTTGTGTCTGATCAGCATGTTTTTATTTGCACATGAAAACCTTTAGCAAATAGGGCAGTGAATGTGTCAGCAGTGCAGCATACCTTCCAGGTGTTTGAGCAGGGCCCTGCAGCTGTTTCCATGAGCCGCAATGAGCACCGTCTTGCCTTGGCGGATCTCGGGTACCACATTGCTTTCCCAATATGGCAGCAGCCTGTCCAACACCTCTTTGAGGCTCTCGGCTCGAGGAAGCTTCTCCTTGTCCACGTCGCACGTGCTGTATCTGCGATCGGTGTAGATTTCACTGAAGTACGGGTGCGATTCGTCTATGGGAGGCGGCGTAACGTCGTAGCTCCTCCGCCATAGCTTCACCTTGTCCTCCCCGTGAAGGGCGGCCATTTCTGCCCGATTCAAGCCTATCAGAGCTCCGTAGTGGCGCTCGTTGAGCCGCCACGACTTCACCACGGGGACCCACTCCTGGCCCATGGCCTCCAGGACCAGCCAGGCCGTCTGGATGGAGCGGCTGAGGATGGAGGTGAACACCAGGTCGAATTTGTAGCCCAGCTCCTTCAGGAGCCGGCCACAATCCTGGGCCTCCTTCACACCGTCTTCGCTCAGCTTCTGGTCAACCCAGCTGCAGAAACGGTTCTCCCGGTTCCACGCGCCTTCCCCATGCCTCAGCAGAAAGAGTTTGTACATGGACATCTGCAGCACCACAAGCCTGAACATAAAAAAAGTTCAAATGAGTAAGGTAGTTATGATAGACTTGAAATTACAGTAGAATAATAAATACAATTCCCAGGGAAACATGTATGTTCGGTTCATTGACCGTTCTCAATAAAGGGTGTCACTAGCCAATTGTAGCGTTGCCCACATAACAATCTTCACACTATTCACAGTCTTCAGTGAACCTTTCGTAAAACGTGTTTGCATTGTGGGTGAAAGCCGGAGGCCCTGACCCACAACAGCCAAACCCTCAACCTCACAATCAAGAGGCAGATGTGTTAACCAACCACTAATGCACCGTGTTGCCCGAATGCAAACCAATTAATTTTCATATTGGTTAATTTATAAACAGGGCCTCGCTGACATAGCCCAATCAATAAAGTGCTAATCTCTAATTAATCCGAATAACATCTATTAATTCCAATGCATTTTCATTAATTCACAAAAATTCCCATTCGATCTGATGGGGAGCTTTTGAAGAATTCGACATTTTGCAACTCAAACTCATCTTAAAGGTTGAAGTTGATCTCAGAAGGCTGCAAGCGAACCCCCACAGTCTTACTGCACTATTATTAGCATTTCTATATGAGGGAATGAAGCAAGCCTCTCCTGCAATCGCGTTACTACATGCATCGAAGAGGTTATTTGACGTTATCTCCGCGATCTTGTTTCGTTACTTCAGGCTTTATTTACCACGACAAACATGGCTGCTCGCACCCCGTTGTAAAAAGTACCCCACGCGTGCAAGCAGCATAACAATCAGTCCGTCGGCATGCTTCTCCACAAACAAAATGCATTAAACGTTATTGTGAGCAAGTCGACTTACCCTACGAGGCTTTTAAAAGCGGTGGAAATTGAGATGCGACGATGTTGACAATATTTAGCCCCGCCATGAAAGCGTCTGAATGATGGATGATGATTGACAGCTCGCTCGTCCAATCAGAATAGCGGAGGTCTGAGCATCGGCTGCGTCATGCCCAAATTTGGAGGAGGGGCTACGCCCGTATTAATTCGCCACAGAAAACGATTATAAAGAGGGAGGGACCGTGTCATGGCGCCAACAAACGAAAGATTTGGTTTCAAAATGGCTAGCTAACCTCATGTAAGTTTCTTTTGTCTTATTAACGTGTTGGTTTTCGAACTTTATATCGTTGTTCAGTGTCACAATTGTTTGAAACGTCAACCATATCTAATTAAAGCACAGTTTTCAGCCGTCTTCGCTCCAAGTTTTTTTTTTTTTTTTTTTTAAATGTTTACGTTTTTTAAAATGTTCTTATTTTACCTCCTAGATTTGAAAACACATGTCTATGCTTTTTTTAATTACTTCGTCAAAATAGACTCGCAATTTATCTCAGCCGTAGGAGCTAATGGAAATAAATTTAAATAAACATTTTACGATGACGTCACACCCACTTCCGGGTGTCAAAAGCTCACACATTTTCATGATGAACAAACGCTTCCATGTCATTTGACCAAGGCAGAGCAATTGAAAAAAAAACGTGAATGATGATTTTAGCCTTCTTCTCTACTGCCGCAGTTTGTATGTGTGACGTGTCCATAGGAAAAAAAAAAGATTGATTGATTTATTAACAGCACAGGTTAACATTTAATGCTTAAATGAGTTGTGCGCTGTCATTTACTCGAAGGCTTGCACTTGTGTTTTGCAAAATTACAAATATTTTATACATACAGTAACTGTGAGTAAATGTCTTCCAAAATCTCTTTTTGAAGGAAATTGATGTAAATAAAATGTGTGTGGGGAGGGAAAAAACAACAAATATGGACTATTCACATACTTAGGTCAACATTGGAACAAAACCTTGTTTTAAAACCAGTACTTATCCGGAAAATATGCATTTTTTTCTATAAACTTAATAATGACAAATAATATTCAACCCCCAAGTTCTCAGTGGCTCAATGTCCCTTAATACGTATTTACAGTGGCCACAGTTATAGAATTTGCAACACTTCTTAGGTGGCAATTCAAAACGGAACAAAAAAAAAACACACAAGTACAGACACAAACATTCACCTTTTTATGAATAAATTATCCACACTCATATTTTGCATAAAGCACAAGTTGATACAGTACTTAACATGATGTTCTGTACTCACCATTGTTACTAATTGTTAAAATGAAAGGAACATTCAGAATCTAATGTTATCCTTGCAATATTATGCTGCTCTTCCAAAAAATCACAGAGGTGATGTTTTTACTATTGTGCTCCACAGATTAGCCAGATTACCGAAAGTGTTCTTCAAAAAATCAGCAACAGTCACTCAAGCCATCGACTTGACCCACATGGTCGAGTAGCAAATGTTTTCGTTGTCTACTGGCCAGCGTTGAACAGCTTCATTCTTCCCTCCATACCCGACATGGCGTCCACATTCTTGCGCCAATCTGTCACTTCCTCTTTCTGTCAATGAAAGATTTCTTTTTTTAAATAAAATATTCATAATAATGTACAATTTTCAGATTTTGATATTTAAGATTAACTTGGCGCAAAAGTTGAATTTGGGCTGTTTAAAGTTGAAATGTATTATTGTTTCAGTTGATCTTGTGCAAGATCTTTTTTTTATTTGATGTTCATTCTCTCATTTAAAAAAATATATAAATCAAAAGTTACTCAGTATAATAATAATAATAATAATGCCTTTATTAGTCCCACAATGGGGAAATTCGAGATTCGAACCCAGGCCTCCTGGGGAGACTGGGTCCGGAACGCGGCGCCTTAGACCACTCGGCCATCCTGGCAGTAGTTAAGTAGTATTTGAGTAATTTATTCACTAGGTACTTACTCAATTAATTATTGGGAGACTAATTTTTACTTTTACTCGAGTATCATTTTATACGTCATTTATATGTGTGGTGTGTTGGCCATCTCGAGTACACTTACAAGACCCGCTGTGATTTTTTTTTTTTTCATCATCGTTTGTTGTCGTTTCTCATATTTTGGTTATGATCTTTAAATTCAGTGTGTGTTAAAAAACAAAATGTTAGACAGATTCTCGGACAAACTCTCACCTTCTCCTCCTCTTTCTTCACAGTCTTGAGGTTGGCCTTGAAGTCCACAGACTCCTTGACTTTGGAGCCCAGCAGCGCTCCCAACATGGCGTCTGCAGACACCCGCACCCTCTTCAGGTTTGGCCTCTTCATCTTGCCCTTCAACTCGTAGATCTTCTGAAACAGGTCCCGCACCTTTCCCCCCCCCAGCCATGCCCACAACATAAGAAAAGACACTTGCTTAATATTCATAATCATTTGTCGAAAATAATCAGTTGCAATCACGTTCTCATTGATTCTTTAGCGACAGCTCTGAGGTTCAAGAACTCAACTGTGTGATTATTTTTTATCTTTTTTTTTGTCATGCCGAGTCATATAAATTGGACGAATGGGCGTTATAATCTCCAAGATGAACATTAAACAAAGAAAAGCATGGAAAATCGTTTGAACGTTGCAACTTTTAATCCGCGAAAGCATCTTGGGATGTGTCGGCGACAGCCAAATGGAGTCGAGAACTATGTCTGTCACAAGCAGGTGCAGCACATCTGAGATGGAACCAAATACAGAAAAAAAAAAAACAAGTTGAAGACCTACCTCAATATCACTTTTGGCCACTTTTAAAGCAATGTCATAACGATCCTCATCAACAGAGTCAATCTTCTGGTGAAGCTCTTTGCAAAGATTCTGTAGACGTAAACGTTAATAATATTTATCTCCTACACGCGTACGGTTTGATCATTATTTCTAATGTTGACGACATACTTGCAGTTCCTGTGTGGACAGGCTCGACATCTGGAGTTCTGGAACTCTCTTTCCCGTTCATCTTGTCTTTCCTGCTTGTCATTCTCTAGCATCACCATGGCCTTCTTCATCATTTTGGTCTGATTGCACAGCATTTTGTACATAAGTCACAGCCTAGCCAGCAATGACCAGAACTTGAGTAAATTAGTAGTCGTACCTTTAAAAAGAGCTGCGAGATGCAGATATTTTTGGTCTCTGGAATGAAAATAATGGAATTATAAAGGCTCATTAGCACATTTTACGTTAGTAATCGCAACTATTATCTTAAGCTGGGCTCATCATTTCAAATTTTGAGTATCTGATTATGCAAATGACAGTAAATTTGACTTACCGAAGGCCTGAGCACATAAGCGGAAGGTGAGATTGATTCAGGGGGAGAGTACAGGCAATGTTTGTTACTTTTTAAAATGACAGCGCTTCAAATGTGCATTCTGTTAAAATAAAGACGACTGATACTCACGCTTCAGACATAGTTCAGCTCTTCTTGTGTCTCTCTCTGCCGGGAGAAAAAGGAAAATGAAGAAATGAAGAACATTTGGTAGACAAAGCATGACTTTGTCTTGAGGTCTAAAGTCACTGCAAATTCTTGATTCTAATATATTGACCGGTGTAGACTCTTGACATAAACTAGAAAATCTAATCAAGTAACGCTTAATAAAATAAGATGAAACCATTATCAAGACGAGTCAAAGACTTTTATCATCACATACACTCTCTGAATGTCATATAATGGCATTTTTTTCCTTACCTTACACAATATGCGACATAACTACTGGCCGGCTTCTTTTTCCAAGATGAGAAAGGGTACAAAGAAGCTGGATATATAGATTCCAGCGCCCTTGTTTGTGAGTGGCTCTCCAAAATAGACACTCTGTCCTCAACATTCTTGCCTGGCGTCATGTCTGAGGTGTGAAAATGTCCACCTGTGAGGCTTTCTTTTGGCCTCCTCATTGACTTGTTGGTCATCGAGCGCCACATAGTGGGTTTGAAATGAATGAATGAATGAAATGTTCCCAGGGGAAATAATCCAAAGTGAATGAATTTATCCCTGGCTCAAACTGTCATCATAAAACAAGTATTTACTGTACTGGGGATGTTTTATGTATTAACGGAAACGCGAGTCTACTAAATCAATTAACCATGAAACAAGAATAAAACGAAAACACTCACCATTTGAAGACACCTGTATTGTAGAGCAACCAGGAAGGCTTTTGCAGATACTCCCACCTAGTGGCGATTTGGAGGTATTGCCGGAATTGATGGCCCTTTTTGGTCGTTCTGACCCCTCAGCATGCCAGAAAGCTCACAAATTGGATACCATTCATTATCACCGTGAGACCATTAGTGATCCCACAGACACGTGCCATTGTTACCATAGATACCATCGATACTGAAGACACCAGTGATAACATACATATGACTTTTTCGTAGCGCTGGAGGAAGCGTTCCTCATGCATCTTTAAATGAAAGCCTATGCTGCCATCACAAGGCGGCAGTGAAGAACTACAGTGCTGTGGCGACCCCATTTAACAGATATAGTATAGTCAGTGGTTGGTAAACCGATCTAGTTACAGCCTTTGTCACTGTTTTGGTTGCGTAATAAAAATCATATAATAAGCCGAAATAAAATAAAGTGAAACAACATCAAACATGGCCTCGTAAATTCATTATTTTTATTATGATTATTTTATTCATTGTTATTTTTAAACCTCATAGCCTTGTGCTTTATACGGTTTAAGGTGACATATTTAATTTTTATTTTTCTACTAAACCTCAAAAAAGGCAAAAATATATTGTTGACATTATCCTTCTGTCTAAAAATCTACCTTTCATTGCATGATTGCTGTCAAATAATAAAGTACATGCTATATTTTGCACAATAAAGTCCATTTTAATGACTTAATGAAACTTTTTTTTTTTTTTTTTTTTTAATTATTATAACATCACATTGTTTCCAGGCATCTTGACGCTCTAAGCGTCTACTGCACACTTTGGCACTCTCTACAGGAAGGAATACGCAACACCATTTAAGCCGTGTGACTGTTCAGCTATCCTCGCCACACGCAGTAACATCACTGCGGGCTCACGACTTGTCCGTCTCACTTATTTTGAATCTACTAGGCGGCGTTAAACAGCTTCATTCTGCCCTCCATACCAGACATGGCCTCCACATTCTTACGCCAGTCCGTCACTTCCTCTTTCTGTTCACGATGGGAAAATCATCAAATCAATGAACGGTGTCCTGATATGACTTCATAGCAGCGTTGGAATGTAAAAGTCAGAATTTTACCTTCTCTTCTTCCTTCTTGACGGTCTTCAGGTTGGCCTTAAAGTCTACGGACTCCTTGACCTTGGCGCCCAGCAGCGCTCCCAACATGGCGTCGGCTGAAATCTTCACCCTTTTAAGAGCGGGTCGCTTCTTACCCTTCAGCTCAATGATCTTGGCCGAGAGATTCTCAAGCTGAAGAAAAACCGGCGGGAAATTAAGTTCACATGGTCAACCAAATTCTTAAATTCTGGCCTCCCTTTCAATGACAGTGGATAAAAATGGATTTCCAAACCTCTAAGTTATTCTTGTCAACCTTGGAGTTGATGTCGTAGCGCTCTTCATCGAGCGTGTCTATTTTATGGTGCAGTTCTTTGCACAGAGCCTATGAGAGAGGCGAGAACCTTCAGAGGTTGCGATAAACGAGAAATGTATCGCGGCACCAGTGGATATCGACGTGACGTTCACATTCATTCCAAGTGTGTCATAAAATAAATAAATAAATAAAGTCAAAGAAATACCGTTACATACTGTCCCAAACTAAAGTGGCATTCATGTTCTGCATATATAAAAAACAAACCAGGACTGCGAATATGTAGGGGGCCGACTGGATTTTTAAGTTGTACTATCACAAATCACCACTAGATGGCAGACGTGTCTTAGTTGTGCAACAATGTGTGGTTATTTTGTTGTTTGCTTCAAACTCTTTGTATTTGTGTTATGTTAGTGCATTTACACACAAAAAAAAATCAAATATTCTACATATTAAGAACACTTATTTTCCACATATTTTGTCCATATTTAAAATTGCATTTTTGTCTTCTGGTTTGGAAATGCGTGGTCTTATGTGGACCGTCAGTAGCATTGATGACAAAAAAATGTGCCAAGCATTTAAGTTTCCCATCGCTGACCTAAAATTTACAGTGTTGAGCCCTGCCGCAAGTAGCGGAAATAATAGTAAAAGTAATTGACCAATCTTCACAAAAAAAGAATGACCTTTTTTTTTTTCCCCGATTCCACAAGATGGCAGAAAAACCTTTTAAAAAAAAATCACAATTGTTAACGAATGACTTCCTAATCATTTCATATATCTAAAAAAAGTCATTCCAATAATGTATCAAAATACAATTTCAAATGAAAATAATTTAATAACACAATTTAATGATAGGAGATACTGCTGGTCCAAAAAGAAAGTTTTTAAAAAAAAAAGTACATCACTCACAAAAAAAAGCCTCAAGGACACCACAGCAGGTGTCAGTATCAAATGTGAAATTCAATGCAGCGTACGTAAATGAGAGCAGCAGCAGCAGCAGGCATCCCCCGTTGTGAACATTGTTTGTGCTTGGCAGCAGCGTGTGGAACATTCACA